>NW_026869158.1:32500-282244 GCF_020745735.1 Hemiscyllium ocellatum | reverse complement strand
CAGATCGATACACAGACCCCATGCAGATCGATACACAGACCCATACAGATCAATACACAGACCCCATACAGATCGATACACAGACCCCATACAGATCGATACACAGACCCCATACAGATCAATACACAGACCCCAAACAGATCGATACACAGACCCCTTACAGATTGATACACAGACCCATACAGATCGATACACAGACCCCATACAGATCGATACACAGACCCTATACAGATCAATACACTGACCCCATACAGATCAATACACTGACCCCAACAGATAAATGCACTGACCCAAACAGATCGATCGTCAGATCCCAAACAAATCGATACGCAGACCCCATACAGATCAATACACGACCCCAAGCAGATGATACACTGACCCCATACAGATCGATACACAGACCCCATACAGACCCATACACTGACCCCATATAGATCGATACACAGACCCCATACAGATCAATACACAGACCCAAACAGATCAATACACAGACCCCATACAGATCAATACGCAGACCCATACAATTCAATACACAGACCCCATATAGATCAATGCACAGACCCCATACAGATCAATACACAGACCCCAAACAGATCGACAGAGAGACCCCATACAGATCGATACTCAGACACCATACAGGTCGATACACAGACCCCATACAGATCGATACACAGACCCCATACAGATCGATACACAGAGCCCATACAGATCAATACACAGACCCCATACAGATCGATACACAGACTCCATACAGATTGATACACAGACCCCATACAGATCGATACACAGACCCCATACAGATTGATACACAGACCCCATACAGATCGATACACAGACCCCATACAGATCGATACACAGACTCCATAGAGATCAATACACAGATCCTATACAGATCAATACACACCCCATACAGATCAATACACTGACGTCATACAGATCAATACACAGACCACATACAGATCAATACACAGACCCATACAGATCAATACACAGACCCCACACAGATCGATACACAGACCCCATACAGATTGATACACAGACCTCATACAGATCGATACACAGACCCCATACAGATCGATACACAGACCCATACAGATCGATACACACACCCCATGCAGATTGATGCACAGACCCCACACATATCAATACACAGACTGCATACAGATGGATACACAGACCCCATACAGATCAATAAACAGACCACATACAGATCAATACACAGACCCCATATAGATCAATACACAGACCCAATACAGATCAATACACAGACCCCAAACAGATCGATAGACAGACCCCATACAGATCGATACCAGACCCCATACAGGTCGATACACAGACCCCATACAGATCGATACACAGACCCCATACAGATCAATACACAGACCCCATACACATCGATACACAGACCCCATACAGATCAATGCACTGACCTCATACAGATCGATACACAGACCCCAATACACATCCATACACAGACCCCATGCAGATCGATACACTGACCACATTCAAATCGATACACAGACCAATACAGATCGATACACAGACCCCATACAGATCGATACACAGCCCCATACAGATCGATACACAGACCCCATACAGATCGATACACAGGCCCATACAGATTGATACACAGACTCCATCAGATCAATACACTGACCCCATACACATCGATACACAGACTCCATACAGATCGAAACACAGACCCCATACAGATCGATACATTGACCCCATTCAGATCAATACACAGACCCATACAGATGAATACACTGACCCCATACAGATCGATACACTGACCCCATACACATCGATACACAGACGCAATACAGATCGATACACAGACCCCATACAGATCAATGCACTGACCTCATACAGATCGATATACAGCCCCAATACACATCCATACACACACCCTATTCAGATCGATACACTGACCACATTCAAATCGATACACAGACCCCATACAGATCAATGCACTGACCCCATACAGATTGATACACAGACCCATACAGATCGATACACTGACCCATACAGATCGATACACTGACCCCATACAGATCAATACACTGACCCCATACAGATTGATACACAGACCCCATACAGATCGATACACAGACTCCATACAGATCAATACACAGACCCCATACAGATTGATACACAGACCCCATACAGATCAATGCACTGACCCCATACAGATTGATACACAGACCCCATACAGATCGAAACACAGACCCCATACAGATCGATACACAGACCCCATACAGATCAATACACAGACCCCATACAGATCGATACACAGACCCCATACAGATCGATACACAGACCCCATACAGATCAAAACACTGAACCCATACAGATCAATTCACTGACCCCATACAGATCGTTACACAGTCCCCATATGGATCAATACACAGACCCCCATACAGATCAATACACAGGCCCCATACAGATCAAAACACAGACCCCACACAGATCAATGCACGGACCTCATACAGATCGATACACAGACCCAATACACATCCATACACAGACCCCATGCAGATCGATACACTGACCACATACAAATCGATACACACATCCCACACAGATCAATGCACAGAACCCATACAGATCGATACACAGACCCCATACAGATCAATACACAGACCCCATACAGATCGATACATAGACCCCATACAGATCGATACACAGACCCCATACACATCGATACACAGACCCCATACAGATCAATGCACTGACCTCATACAGATCGACACACAGACCCAATACAGATCCATACACAGACCCCATGCAGATCGATACACTGACCCCATTCAAATCGATACACAGACCCAATACAGATCGATACACAGACCCCATACAGATCAATACACAGACCCCATACAGATCGATACACAGACCCCATACAGATCGATACACAGACCCCATACACATCGATACACAGACCCCATACAGATCAATGCACTGACCTCATACAGATCGACACACAGACCCAATACACATCCATACACAGACCCCATGCAGATCGATACACTGACCACATACAGATCGATACACAGACCCAATACAGATCGATACACAGACCCCATACAGATCGATACACAGACCCCATACAGAAAGATACACAGACCCCATACAGATCGATACACAGGCCCCATACAGATTGATACACAGACTCCATACAGATCAATACACTGACCCCATACACATCGATACACCGACTCCATACAGATCGAAACACAGACCCCATACAGATCGATACATTGACCCCATTCAGATCAATACACAGACCCCATACAGATCAATACACAGAACCCATATAGATCGATACACAGACCTCATACAGAACAATACACTGACTCCATCAAGATCGACACACAGACCCCATACAGATCGATACACAGACCCCATACAGATCAATACACAGACCCCATACAGATCAATACACAGACCCCATACAGATCAATACACTGACTCCATACAGATCGATATACAGACCCATACAGATCAATGCACAGACCCCATACAGATCGATACACAGACCCCATACAGAATGATACACAGACCCCATACTGATCAATGCACAGACCCCATACAGATGATACACAGACCCCATACAGAATGATACACAGACCCCAAACATATCGATACACAGACCCCATACAGATCAATACACAGACCCCAAACAGATCGATACACAGACCTCATACAGAACAATGCACTGACTCCATCAAGATCGATACACAGACCCCATACAGATCGATACACAGACCCCCTATAGATCAATACACAGACCCCATACAGAACAATACACTGACCCCATACAGATTGATACACAGACCCCATACAGATCAATGCACAGAACCCATAGAGAGGTATACACAGACCCCCTATAGATCGATACACAGACCTCATACAGAACAATACACTGACTCCATACAGATCGATACACAGACCCCATACAGAATGATACACAGACCCCAAACAAATCGATACACAGACCCCATACAGATCAATACACAGACCCCAAACAGATCGATACACAGGCCCCACACAGATCGATACACAGACCGCAAACAGATGGACACACTGACCCCATACTGATCGATACATAGACCCCATACAGATCGATACACTGACCCCATACAGATCAATACACAGACCCCATACAGATCAATACACCGATCCCATACAGATCGATACACAGACCCTATGCAGAACGATACACAGACCCCATACCGATCGATACACAGACCCCATACAGATCGATACACAGACCCCATACAGATCGATACACTGACCCCATACAGATCAATACACAGACCCCATACAGATCAATGCACTGACCCCATACAGATCGATACACTGACCCCATACAGATTGATACACAGACCCCATACAGATCGATACACAGACCCCATACAGATCAATACACTGACTCCATACAGATCGATATACAGACCCCATACTGATCAATGCACAGACCCCATACAGATCAATACACAGACCCCAAACAGATCGATACACAGACCTCATACAGAACAATGCACAGAACCCATAGAGATTTATACACAAACCCCCTATAGATCGATACACAGACCTCATACAGAACAATACACTGACTCCATACAGATCGATACACAGACCCCATACAGAATGATACACAGACCCCAAACAAATCGATACACAGACCCCATACAGATCAATACACAGACCCCAAACAGATCGATACACAGACCCCATACAGATCGATACACAGACCGCATACAGATGGATACACTGACCCCATACAGATCGATACACAGACCCCATACAGATCAATGCACAGAACCCATAGAGATTTATACACAAACCCGCTATAGATCGATACACAGACCTCATACAGAACAATACACTGACTCCATACAGATCGATACACAGACCCCATACAGAATGATACACAGACCCCAAACAAATCGATACACAGACCCATACAGATCAATACACAGACTCCATACAGATCAATACACCGACCCCATACAGATCAATACACCGACCCCATACAGATCGATACACAGACCCTATGCAGAACGATACACAGACCCCATGCAGATCGATACACTGACCACATACAAATCGATACACACATCCCACACAGATCAATGCACAGAACCCATACAGATCGATACACAGACCCCATACAGATCAATACACAGACCCCATACAGATCGATACACAGACCCCATACAGATCGATACACAGACCCCATACAGAACAATACACAGACCCCATACAGATTGATACTCAGACCCCATACAGATCAATGCACAGAACCCATACAGATCGATACACAGACCCCATACAGATCAATGCACTGACCTCATACAGATCGACACACAGGCCCAATACACATCCATACACAGACCCCATGCAGATCGATACACTGACCACATACAGATCGATACACAGACCCCATACAGATCAATACACAGACCCCATACAGATCGATACACAGACCCCATACAGATCGATACACAGACCCCATACACATCGATACACAGACCCCATACAGATCAATGCACTGACCTCATACAGATCGACACACAGACCCAATACACATCCATACACAGACCCCATGCAGATCGATACACTGACCACATTCAAATCGATACACAGACCCAATACAGATCGATACACAGACCCCATACAGATCGATACACAGACCCCATACAGAAAGATACACAGACCCCATACAGATCGATACACAGGCCCCATACAGATTGATACACAGACTCCATACAGATCAATACACTGACCCCATACACATCGATACACCGACTCCATACAGATCGAAACACAGACCCCATACAGATCGATACATTGACCCCATACAGATCAATACACAGACCCCATACAGATCAATACACAGAACCCATATAGATCGATACACAGACCTCATACAGAACAATACACTGACTCCATCAAGATCGACACACAGACCCCATACAGATCGATACACAGACCCCATACAGATCAATACACAGACCCCATACAGATCAATACACCGACCCCATACAGATCAATACACTGACTCCATACAGATCGATATACAGACCCATACTGATCAATGCACAGACCCCATACAGATCGATACACAGACCCCATACAGAATGATACACAGACCCCATACTGATCAATGCACAGACCCCATACAGATGATACACAGACCCCATACAGAATGATACACAGACCCCAAACAAATCGATACACAGACCCCATACAGATCAATACACAGACCCCAAACAGATCGATACACAGACCCCATACAGATCGATACACAGACCCAATACAGATCAATACACAGACCCCATACAGAACAATACCCAGACCCCATACAGATTGATACTCAGACCCCATACAGATCAATGCACAGAACCCATAGAGAGGTATACACAGACCCCCTACAGATCGATACACAGACCTCATACAGAACAATACACTGACTCCATACAGATCGATACACAGACCCCATACAGAATGATACACAGACCCCAAACAAATCGATACACAGACCCCATACAGATCAATACACAGACCCCAAACAGATCGATACACAGGCCCCACACAGATCGATACACAGACCGCAAACAGATGGACACACTGACCCCATACTGATTGATACATAGACCCCATACAGATCGATACACTGACCCCATACAGATCAATACACAGACCCCATACAGATCAATACACCGACCCCATACAGATCGATACACAGACCCTATGCAGAACGATACACAGACCCCATACCGATCGATACACAGACCCCATGCAGATCGATACACAGACCCCATACAGATCGATACACTGACCCCATACAGATCAATACACTGATCCCATACAGATCAATGCACTGACCCCATACAGATCGATACACTGACCCCATACAGATTGATACACAGACCCCATACAGATCGATACACAGACCCCATACAGATCAATACACTGACTCCATACAGATCGATATACAGACCCCATACTGATCAATGCACAGACCCCATACAGATCAATACACAGACCCCAAACAGATCGATACACAGACCTCATACAGAACAATGCACAGAACCCATAGAGATTTATACACAAACCCCCTATAGATCGATACACAGACCTCATACAGAACAATACACTGACTCCATACAGATCGATACACAGACCCCATACAGAATGATACACAGACCCCAAACAAATCGATACACAGACCCCATACAGATCAATACACAGACCCCAAACAGATCGATACACAGACCCCATACAGATCGATACACAGACCCCAAACAGATCGATACACTGACCCCATACAGATCGATACACAGACCCCATACAGATCAATGCACAGAACCCATAGAGATTTATACACAAACCCGCTATAGATCGATACACAGACCTCATACAGAACAATACACTGACTCCATACAGATCGATACACAGACCCCATACAGATCAATACACAGACCCCAAACAAATCGATACACAGACCCCATACAGATCAATACACAGACTCCATACAGATCAATACACCGACCCCATACAGATCAATACACCGACCCCATACAGATCGATACACAGACCCCATACAGAACGATACACAGACCCCATGCAGATCGATACACTGACCACATACAAATCGATACACACATCCCACACAGATCAATGCACAGAACCCATACAGATCGATACACAGACCCCATACAGATCAATACACAGACCCCATACAGATCGATACACAGACCCCATACAGATCGATACACAGACCCCATACACATCGATACACAGACCCCATACAGATCAATGCACTGACCTCATACAGATCGACACACAGGCCCAATACACATCCATACACAGACCCCATGCAGATCGATACACTGACCACATTCAAATCGATACACAGACCCAATACAGATCGATACACAGACCCCATACAGATCAATACACAGACCCCATACAGATCGATACACAGACCCCATACACATCGATACACAGACCCCATACACATCGATACACAGACACCATACAGATCAATGCACTGACCTCATACAGATCGACACACAGACCCAATACACATCCATACACAGACCCCATGCAGATCGATACACTGACCACATTCAAATCGATACACAGACCCAATACAGATCGATACACAGACCCCATACAGATCGATACACAGACCCCATACAGAAAGATACACAGACCCCATACAGATCGATACACAGGCCCCATACAGATTGATACACAGACTCCATACAGATCAATACACTGACCCCATACACATCGATACACAGACCCCATACAGATCGAAACACAGACCCCATACAGATCGATACATTGACCCCATTCAGATCAATACACTGACCCCATACAGATCAATACACAGAACCCATATAGATCGATACACAGACCTCATACAGAACAATACACTGACTCCATCAAGATCGACACACAGACCCCATACAGATCGATACACAGACCCCATACAGATCAACACACAGACCCCATACAGATCAATACACAGACCCCATACAGATCAATACACTGACTCCATACAGATCGATATACAGACCCATACTGATCAATGCACAGACCCCATACAGATCGATACACAGACCCCATACAGAATGATACACAGACCCCAAACAAATCGATACACAGACCCCATACAGATCAATACACAGACCCCAAACAGATCGATACACAGACCTCATACAGAACAATGCACTGACTCCATCAAGATCGATACACAGACCCCATACAGATCGATACACAGACCCCATACAGATCAATACACAGACCCCATACAGAACAATACCCAGACCCCATACAGATTGATACTCAGACCCCATACAGATCAATGCACAGAACCCATAGAGAGGTATACACAGACCCCCTATAGATCGATACACAGACCTCATACAGAACAATACACTGACTCCATACAGATCGATACACAGACCCCATACAGAATGATACACAGACCCCAAACAAATCGATACACAGACCCCATACAGATCAATACACAGACCCCAAACAGATCGATACACAGGCCCCACACAGATCGATACACAGACCGCAAACAGATGGACACACTGACCCCATACTGATCGATACATAGACCCCATACAGATCGATACACTGACCCCATACAGATCAATACACAGACCCCATACAGATCAATACACCGACCACATACAGATCGATACACAGACCCTATGCAGAATGATACACAGACCCCATGCAGATCGATACACAGACCCCATGCAGATCGATACACAGACCCCATACAGATCGATACACTGACCCCATACAGATCAATACACAGACCCCATACAGATCAATGCACTGACCCCATACAGATCGATACACTGACCCCATACAGATTGATACACAGACCCCATACAGATCGATACACAGACCCCATACAGATCAATACACTGACTCCATACAGATCGATATACAGACCCCATACTGATCAATGCACAGACCCCATACAGATCAATACACAGACCCCAAACAGATCGATACACAGACCTCATACAGAACAATGCACAGAACCCATAGAGATTTATACACAAACCCCCTATAGATCGATACACAGACCTCATACAGAACAATACACTGACTCCATACAGATCGATACACAGACCCCATACAGAATGATACACAGACCCCAAACAAATCGATACACAGACCCCATACAGATCAATACACAGACCCCAAACAGATCGATACACAGACTCCATACAGATCGATACACAGACCGCAAACAGATGGATACACTGACCCCATACAGATCGATACACAGACCCCATACAGATCAATGCACAGAACCCATAGAGATTTATACACAAACCCGCTATAGATCGATACACAGACCTCATAAAGAACAATACACAGACCCCATACAGATCGATACACAGACCCCATACAGAATGATACACAGACCCCAAACAAATCGATACACAGACCCCATACAGATCAATACACAGACTCCATACAGATCAATACACCGACCCCATACAGATCAATACACCGACCCCATACAGATCGATACACAGACCCTATGCAGAACGATACACAGACCCCATGCAGATCGATACACAGACCCCATGCAGATCGATACACAGACCCATAGAGATCAATACACAGACCCCATACAGATCGATACACAGACCCCATATAGATCGATACACAGACCCCATATAGATCAATACACAGACCCCAAACAGATCGATAGACAGACCCCTTACAGATCGATACACAGACCCCATACAGGTCGATACACAGACCCCATACAGATCGATACACAGACCCTATACAGATCAATACACTGACCCCATACAGATCAATACACTGACCCCAAACAGATAAATGCACTGACCCCAAACAGATCGATCGTCAGATCCCAAACAAATCGATACGCAGACCCCATACAGATCAATACACGGACCCCAAGCAGATGGATACACTGACCCCATACAGATCGATACACAGACCCCATACGGACCGATACACTGACCCCATATAGATCGATACACAGACCCCACACAGATCAATACACAGACCCTAAACAGATCAATACACAGACCCCATACAGATCAATACACAGACCCCATACAATTCAATACACAGACCCCATATAGATCAATGCACAGACCCCATACAGATCAATACACAGACCCCAAACAGATCGACAGACAGACCCCATACAGATCGATACTCAGACACCATACAGGTCGATACACAGACCCCATACAGATCGATACACAGACCCCATACAGATCGATACACTGACCCCATACAGATCAATACACAGACCCCATACAGATCGATACACAGACTCCATACAGATTGTTACACAGACCCCATACAGATCGATACACAGACCCCATACAGATTGATACACAGACCCCATACAGATCGATACACAGACCCCATACAGATCGACACACAGTCTCCATAGAGATCAATACACAGATCCTATACAGATCAATACACACCCCATACAGATCAATACACTGACGTCATACAGATCAATACACAGACCACATACAGATCAATACACAGGCCCCCTACAGATCAATACACAGACCCCACACAGATCGATATACAGACCCCATACATATTGATACACAGACCTCATACAGATCGATACACAGACCCCAGGCAGATCGATACACAGACCCATACAGATCGATACACACACCCCATGCAGATTGATGCACAGACCCCACACATATCAATACACAGACTGCAAACAGATGGATACACAGACCCCATACAGATCAATAAACAGACCACATACAGATCAATACACAGACCCCATATAGATCAATACACAGACCCGATACAGATCAATACACAGACCCCAAACAGATCGATAGACAGACCCCATAGAGATCGATACTCAGACCCCATACAGGTCGATACACAAACCCCATACAGATCGATACACAGACCCCATACAGATCAATACACTGACCCCATACAGATCAATGCACTGACCCCATACAGATCAATGCACTGACCACATACAGATTGATACACAGACCCCATACAGATTGATACACAGACCCCATACAGATCGATACACAGATCCCATACAGATCAATACAGTGACCCCATACAGATCGATACACAGACCCCATACAGATCAATACACAGACCCCATACAGATCGATACACAGACCCCATACAGATCAATACACAGACCCCATACAGATCGATACACAGACTCCATACAGATTGTTACGCAGACCCCATACAGATCAATACACAGTCCACATACGGATCAATACACAGACCCCATACAGATCAATACACAGACCCCATACAGATCCAAACACAGACCCCACACAGATCAATGCACGGACCTCATACATATCGATACACAGACCCCATACACATCCATACACAGACCCCATGCAGATCGATACACTGACCACATGCAAATCGATACGCACATCCCACACAGATCAATGCACAGAACCCATACAGATCGATACACAGACCCCATACAGATCAATACACAGACCCCATACAGATTAATACACAGACCCCATACAGATCGATACACAGACCCCATACAGATCAATACACAGACCCCATACACATCGATACACAGACCCCATACAGATCAATGCACTGACCTCATACAGATCGATACACAGACCCAATACACATCCATACACAGACCCCATGCAGATCGATACACTGACCACATTCAAATCGATACACAGACCCAATACAGATCGATACACAGACCCCATACAGATCGATACACAGACCCCATACAGATTGATACACAGACCCCATACAGAAAGATACACAGACCCCATACAGATCGATACACAGGCCCCATACAGATTGATACACAGACTCCATCCAGATCAATACACTGACCCCATACACATCGATACACAGACTCCATACAGATCGAATCACAGACCCCATACAGATCGATACATTGACCCCATTCAGATCAATACACAGACCCCATACAGATGAATAAACTGACCCCATACAGATCGATACACTGACCCCATACACATCGATACACAGACGCAATACAGATCGATACACAGACCCCATACAGATCAATGCACTGACCTCATACAGATCGATATACAGCCCCAATACACATCCATACACACACCCTATTCCGATCGATACACTGACCACATTCAAATCGATACATAGACCCCATACAGATCAATGCACTGACCCCATACAGATTGATACACAGACCCCATACAGATCGATACACAGACCCCATACAGATCAATACACTGACCCATACAGATCGATACACTGACCCCATACAGATCAATACACTGACCCCATACAGATCGATACACAGACCCCATACAGATCGATACACAGACTCCATACAGATCAATACACAGACCCCATACAGATTGATACGCAGACCCCATACAGATCAATGCACTGGCCCCATTCGGATTGATACACAGACCCCATACAGATCGAAACACAGACCCCATACAGATCGATACACAGACCCCATACAGATCAATACACAGACCCCATATGGATCGATACACAGACCCCATACAGATCGATACACAACCCATACAGATCAAAATACTGAACCCATACAGATCAATTCACTGACCCCATACCGATCGTTACACAGTCCCCATACGGATCAATACACAGACCCCCATACAGATCAATACACAGGCCCCATACAGATCAAAACACAGACCCCACACAGATCAATGCACGGACCTCATTCAGATCGATACACAGACCCAATACACATCCATACACAGACCCCATGCAGATAGATACACTGACCACATACAAATCGATACACACATCCCACACAGATCAATGCACAGAACCCATACAGATCGATACACAGACCCCATACAGATCAATACACAGACCCCATACAGATCGATACACAGACCCCATACAGATCGATACACAGACCCCATACACATCGATACACAGACCCCATACAGATCAATGCACTGACCTCATACAGATCGACACACAGGCCCAATACACATCCATACACAGACCCCATGCAGATCGATACACTGACCACATTCAAATCGATACACAGACCCAATACAGATCAATACACAGACCCCATACAGATCAATACACAGACCCCATACAGATCGATACACAGACCCCATACAGATCGATACACAGACCCCATACACATCGATACACAGACCCCATACAGATCAATGCACTGACCTCATACAGATCGACACACAGACCCAATACACATCGATACACAGACCCCATGCAGATCGATACACTGACCACATTCAAATCGATACACAGACCCAATACAGATCGATACACAGACCCCATACAGATCGATACACAGACCCCATACAGATAGATACACAGACCCCATACAGATCGATACACAGGCCCCATACAGATTGATACACAGACTCCATACAGATCAATACACTGACCCCATACACATCGATACACCGACTCCATACAGATCGAAACACAGACCCCATACAGATCGATACATTGACCCCATTCAGATCAATACACAGACCCCATACAGATCAATACACAGAACCCATACAGATTGATACACAGACCCCATTCAGATCAATGCACAGAACCCATAGAGATTTATGCACAAACCCCATATAGATCGATACACAGACCTCATACAGAACAATACACTGACTCCATCAAGGTCGATACACAGACCCCATACAGATCGATACACAGACCCCATACAGATCAATACACAGACCCCATACAGATCAATACACAGACCCCATACACATCAATACACTGACTCCATACAGATCGATATACAGACCCCATACTGATCAATGCACAGACCCCATACAGATCGATACACAGACCCCATACAGAACAATGCACTGACTCCATCAAGATCGATACACAGACCCCATACAGATCGATACACAGACCCCATACAGATCAATACACAGACCCCATACAGAACAATACCCAGACCCCATACAGATTGATACTCAGACCCCATACAGATCAATGCACAGAACCCATAGAGAGGTATACACAGACCCCCTATAGATCGATACACAGACCTCATACAGATCAATACACTGACTCCATACAGATCGATACACAGACCCCATACAGAATGATACACAGACCCCAAACAAATCGATACACAGACCCCATACAGATCAATACACAGACCCCAAACAGATCGATACACAGACCCCACACAGATCGATACACAGACCGCAAACAGATGGACACACTGACCCCATACAGATCGATACATAGACCCCATACAGATCGATACACTGACCCCATACAGATCAATACACAGACCCCATACAGATCAATACACCGACCCCATACAGATCGATACACAGACCCTATGCAGAACAATACACAGACCCCATGCAGATCGATACACAGACCCCATGCAGATCGATACACAGACACATACAGATCAATACACAGATCCCATACAGATCGATACACAGACCCCACATAGATCGATAAACAGAACCCATATAGATCAATACACAGACCCCAAGCAGATCGATAGACAGACCCCATACAGATCGATACACAGACCCCATACAGGTCGATACACAGACCCCATACAGATCGATACACAGACCCCATACAGATCAATACACTGACCCCATACAGATCAATACACTGACCCCATACAGATCAATGCCCTGACCCCAAACAGATCGATCGTCAGATCCCAAACAAATCGATACGCAGACCCCATACAGATCAATGCACAGACCCCAAGCAGATCGATACACAGACCCCATACAGATCGATACACAGACTGCAAACAGATCGATACACAGACCCCATCCAGATCGATACACTGACCTCATACAGATCAATACACAGACCCCATGCAGATTGATACACTGGCTCCATACAGATTAATACACAGACCCCATACAGATCAATACACAGACCCCATACAGATCGATACACAGACCCCATACAGATCGATACACAGACCCCATACAGATCGATACACTGACCCCATACAGATCGATACACTGACCACATTCAAATCGATACAGAGACCCCATACAGATCAGTACACTGACACCATACAGATCAATACACAGACCCCATACAGATCGATACACAGACTCCATACAGATTGTCACACAGACCCCATACAGATCAATACATAGACCCCATACAGATCGATACACAGACCCCATACAGATCAAAACACTGAACCCATACAGATCAATGCACTGACCCCATACCGATCATTACACAGTCCCCATACGGATCAATACACAGACCCCATACAGATCAATACACAGGCCCCATACAGATCAAAACACAGACCCCACACAGATCAATGCTCGGACCTCATACAGAGCGATACACAGACCCCATACAGATCAATACACTGACCCCATACAGATCGATACGCAGACCCCATACAGATCGATACACAGACCCCATACAGATCAATACTCTGTCTCCACACAGATCGATACACAGACCCCATCGAGATCAATACACAGGCTCCATACAGATCGATACACTGACCCCATAAAGATTGATACACTGGCTCCATACAGATCGATACACATACCCCATACAGATCAATGCACTGACCTCATACAGATCGATACACAGACCCCATACAGATCAATACACAGACCCCATACAGATCGATACACAGACCCCATACAGATCGATACACAGATCGATACACAGGCTCCATACAGATGGATACACAGACCCCATGCAGATCGATACACAGACCCATACATGTCGATACACTGACCCCATACAGATCAATACACTGACCACATTCGAATCGATACACAGACCCCATACAGATCAATACACTGACCCCATACAGATCGATACACAGACCCCATACAGAACAATGCACTGACTCCATACAGATCGATACACAGACCCCATACAGATCGATACACAGACCCCATACAGATCGATACACAGACCCCATACAGATCGATACACAGACCCCATACAAATCAATACCCTGACTCCATACAGATCGATACGCAGACCCCATACAGATTGATACACAGACCCCATACAGATCAATACACTGTCTCCACACAGATTGATACACAGACCCCATACAGATCAATACACAGGCTCCATACAGATCGATACACAGACCCCATACAGATCAATACACAGGCCCCATACAGATCAATACACAGACCCCACACAGATCGATATTCAGACCCCATACATATTGATACACAGACCCCATACAGAACGATACACAGACCCCATACAGATCAATACACAGACCCCAAACAGACCAATAGTCAGACCCCATACAAATCGATACACTGACCCCAGACAGATCGATACACTGACCCCATACAAATCAACACACAGACCCCATACAGATCAATACACAGACCCCAAACAGTTCGATATCAGACCTCATACAGATTGATACACTGACTCCATACAGATTGTTACACAGACCCCATACAGATCAATACACAGACCCATACAGATCGATACAATGACCTCATACAGATCGATACACAGACCTCATACAGATCGATACAATGACCCCATACAGTTTGATACACAGACCCCATACAGATCGATACACAGACCCCATACAGATCAATACACAGATCCTATACAGATCAACACACAGACCCCATACAGATCAATACACAGACCCCATACAGATCGATACACAGACCCCATACAGATCGAGACACAGACCCCATACAGATCGATACACTAACCCCATACAGATCAATGGACAGACCCCATACAGATCAATACACAGATCCCATACAGATCAATACACTGACCCCATACAGATCGAGACACAGGCACCATACAGATCGATACACAGACCCCATACAGATTGATACACAGCCCCCATACAGATCAATGCACTGACCTCATACTGATCGATACACAGACCCAATACACATCCATACACAGACCCCATGCAGATCGATACACTGACCACACACAAATCGATACACAGACCCAATACAGATCAATACACAGACCCCATACAGATTGATACACATACCCCATACAGATCAATGCACTGACCTCATACAGATCGATACACAGACCCCATACAGATCGATACACAGACCCCATACAGATCAATACACAGACCCCATGCAGATTTATTCACTGGCTCCATACAGATTAATACACAGACCCCATACAGATCAATACACAAACCCCATACAGATCAATACACAGACCCCATAGAGATCGATACACAGATCCCATACAGATCAATACACTGACCCCATACAGATCGATACACTGACCACATTCAAATCGATACAGAGACCCCATACAGATCAGTACACTGACCCCATACAGATTGATACACAGACTCCATACAGATCGATACACTGACCCCATACAGATCAATACACAGACCCCATACAGATCAATACACAGACCCCATACAGATCGATACACAGACCCCATACAGATCAATACACTGACCCCATACAGATCAATACGCAGACCCCATACAGATCGATACACAGACCCTATACAGATCAATACTCTGTCTCCACACAGATTGATACACAGACCCCATCGAGATCAATACACAGGCTCCATACAGATCGAGACACTGACCCCATAAAGATTGATACACTGGCTCAATACAGATCGATACACAGACCCCATACAGATCAATACACAGACCCCACACAGATCGATACACAGGCTCCATACAGATCGATACTCAGACCCCATACAGATCAATACACAGACCCCATACAGATGGATACACAGACCCCATGCAGATCGATACACAGACCCATACACATCGATACACTGACCCCATGCAGATCGATACACAGACCCCATACAGATCGATACACAGACCCCATACAGATCGATACACAGACCCCATACAGATCAATACACTGACCCCATACAGATCGATACACTGACCCCATACAGATCAATACACTGATCCCATACAGATCAATGCACTGACCCCATACAGATCGATACACAGACCCCATACAGATCAATACACAGATCCTATACAGCTCAACACGCAGACCCCATACAGATCAATACACAGACCCCATACAGATCGATACACAGACCCCATACAGATCGAGACACAGACCCCATACAGATCGATACACTGACCCCATACAGATCAATACACTCACCCCATACAGATCAATGCACAGACCCCATACAGATCAATACACAGATCCCATACAGATCAATACACTGACCCCATACAGATCGAGACACAGGCACCATACAGATCGATGCACAGACCCCATACAGATTGATACACAGCCCCCATACAGATCAATGCACTGACCTCATACTGATCGATACACAGACCCAATACACATCCATACACAGACCCCATGCAGATCGATACACTGACCACACACAAATCGATACACAGACCCAATACAGATCAATACACAGACCCCATACAGATAGATACACATACCCCATACAGATCAATGCACTGACCTCATACAGATCGATACACAGACCCCATACAGATCGATACACAGACCCCATACAGATCAATACACTGACCTCATACAGATCGATACACAGACCCCATACAGATCGATACACAGACCCCATACAGATCAATACACAGACCCCATGCAGATTGATACACTGGCTCCATACAGATTAATACACAGACCCCATACAGATCAATACACAAACCCCATAGAGATCGATACACAGACCCCATAGAGATCGATACACAGATCCCATACAGATCAATACACTGACCCCATACAGATCGATACACTGACCACATTCAAATCGATACAGAGACCCCATACAGATCAGTACACTGACCCCATACAGATCGATACACAGACTCCATACAGATCGATACACTGACCCCATACAGATCAATACACACACCCCATACAGATCAATACACAGTCCCCATAAAGATCGATACACAGACCCCATACAGATCAATACACTGACCCCATACAGATCAATACGCAGACCCCATACAGATCGATACACAGACCCCATACAGATCAATACTCTGTCTCCACACAGATCGATACACAGACCCCATCGAGATCAATACACAGGCTCCATACAGATTGATACACTGACCCCCATACAGATTGATACACTGGCTCCATACAGATCGATACACAGACCCCATACAGATCAATACACAGACCCCACACAGATCGATACACAGGCTCCATACAGATCGATACTCAGACGCCATACAGATCGATACACAGACCCCATACAGATCGATACACAGACCCCATGCAGATCGATACACAGACCCATACACATCGATACACTGACCCCATGCAGATCGATACACAGACCCCATACAGAATGATACACAGACCCCATACAGATCGATACACAGACCCCATACAGATCAATACACTGACCCCATACAGATCGATACACTGACCCCATACAGATCAATACACTGATCCCATACAGATCAATGCACTGACCCCATACAGATCGATACACAGATCCCATACAGATCAATGCACTGACCCCATACAGATCAATACACAGATCCCATACAGATTGATACACAGACCCCATGCAGATTGATACACTGGCTATATACAGATCGATACACAGACCCCAGACAGATCAATACACAGACCCCTGGAAATTGATACACTGGCTCCATATACACAGACCCCATACAGATCAATACACAGACCCAATACAGATCGATACACAGACCCCATACGGATGGATACACAGATCCCATACAGATCGATACACTGAACCCATACAGATCGATACACAGATCCCATACAGATCGATACACTGACCACATTCAAATCGATACACAGACCCCATTCAGATCAGTACACTGACTCCATACAGATTGATACACAGACCCCATACACATCGATACACAGACCCCTTACAGATCGATACACAGACCCCATACAGATCAATACACTGACCCCATACAGATCGATACACAGACCCTATGCAGATCGATACACATACCCCATACAGAACAATGCACTGACTCCATCCAGATCGATACACAGACCCCGCACAGATCGATAAACGGACCCCATACAGATCAATACACACACCCCATACAGATCGATACACAGACCCCATACAGATCGATACACAGACCCCATACAGATCAATACACTGACTCCATACAGATCGATACGCAGACCCCATCCAGATCGATACATAGACCCCATACAGATCAATACACTGTCTCCACACAGATCGATACACAGACCCCATCCAGATCAATACACAGGCTCCATATAGATCGATACACAGACCCCATACAGATCAATACACAGGCCCCATACAGATCAATACACAGACCCCACACAGATCGATACACAGGCTCCATACAGATCGATACTCAGACCCCATACAGATCGATACACAGGCCCCATACAGATGGATACACTGACCCCATGCAGATCGATACACAGACCACATGCAGATCGATACACAGACCCATACACGTCGATACACTGACCCCATACAGATCGATACACTGACCACATTCAAATCGATACACAGACCCCATACAGATCAGTACACTGACCTCATTCAGATTGATACACAGACTCCACACAAATCGATACACACACCCCATACAGATCGATACACTGACCCCATACAGATCAATACACTGACCCTATGCAGATCGATACACAGACCCTATGCAGATCGATACACAGACCCCATACAGAACAATGCACTGACTCCATACAGATCGATACACAGGCCCCACACAGATCAATACACAGACCCCATACAGATCAATACACACACCCCATACAGAACGATACACAGACCCCATACAGATCAATACACAGACCCCATACAGATCAATACACTGACTCCATACAGATCGATACGCAGACCCCATACAGATCGATACACAGACCTCATACAGATCAATACACTATCTCCACACAGATCGATACACAGACCCCATCCAGATCAATACACAGGCTCCATACAGATCGAGACACTGACCCCATAAAGATTGATACACTGGCTCAATACAGATCGATACACAGACCCCATACAGATCAATACACAGACCCCATGCAGATCGATACACAGGCTCCATACAGATCGATACTCAGACCCCATACAGATCGATACACAGACCCCATACAGATGGATACACAGACCCCATGCAGATCGATACACAGACCCATACACATCGATACACTGACCCCATGCAGATCGATACACAGACCCCATACAGATCGATACACAGACCCCATACAGATCGATACACAGACCCCATACAGATCAATACACTGACCCCATACAGATCGATACACTGACCCCATACAGATCAATACACTGATCCCATACAGATCAATGCACTGACCCCATACAGATCGATACACAGACCCCATACAGATCAATACACAGATCCTATACAGATCAACACACAGACCCCATACAGATCAATACACAGACCCCATACAGATCGATACACAGACCCCATACAGATCGAGACACAGACCCCATACAGATCGATACACTGACCCCATACAGATCAATACACTCACCCCATACAGATCAATGCACAGACCCCATACAGATCAATACACAGACCCCATACAGATCAATACACTGACCCCATACAGATCGAGACACAGGCACCATACAGATCGATGCACAGACCCCATACAGATTGATACACAGCCCCCATACAGATCAATGCACTGACCTCATACTGATCGATACACAGACCCAATACACATCCATACACAGACCCCATGCAGATCAATACACTGACCACACACAAATCGATACACAGACCCAATACAGATCAATACACAGACCCCATACAGATTGATACACATACCCCATACAGATCAATGCACTGACCTCATACAGATCGATACACAGACCCCATACAGATCGATACACAGACCCCATACAGATCAATACACTGACCCCATACAGATCGATACACAGACCCCATACAGATCGATACACAGACCCCATACAGATCAATACACAGACCCCATGCAGATTGATACACTGGCTCCATACAGATTAATACACAGACCCCATACAGATCGATACACAGACCCCATAGAGATCGATACACAGATCCCATACAGATCAATACACTGACCCCATACAGATCGATACACTGACCACATTCAAATCGATACAGAGACCCCATACAGATCAGTACACTGACCCCATACAGATCGATACACAGACTCCATACAGATCGATACACTGACCCCATACAGATCAATACACACACCCCATACAGATCAATACACAGTCCCCATACAGATCGATACACAGACCCCATACAGATCAATACACTGACCCCATACAGATCAATACGCAGACCCCATACAGATCGATACACAGACCCCATACAGATCAATACTCTGTCTCAACACAGATCGATACACAGACCCCATCGAGATCAATACACAGGCTCAATACAGATTGATACACTGACCCCCATACAGATTGATACACTGGCTCCATACAGATCGATACACAGACCCCATACAGATCAATACACAGACCCCACACAGATCGATACACAGGCTCCATACAGATCGATACTCAGACGCCATACAGATTGATACACAGACCCCATACAGATGGATACACAGACCCCATGCAGATCGATACACAGACCCCATACAGAACGATACACAGACCCCATACAGATCGATACACAGACCCCATACAGATCAATACACTGACCCCATACAGATTGATACACTGACCCCATACAGATCAATACACTGATCCCATACAGATCAATGCACTGACCCCATACAGATCGATACACAGATCCCATACAGATCAATGCACTGACCCCATACAGATCAATACACAGATCCCATACAGATTGATACACAGACCCCATGCAGATTGATACACTGGCTATATACAGATCGATACACAGACCCCAGACAGATCAATACACAGACCCCTGGAAATTGATACACTGGCTCCATATACACAGACCCCATACAGATCAATACACAGACCCAATACAGATCGATACACAGACCCCATACGGATGGATACACAGATCCCATACAGATCGATACACTGAACCCATACAGATCGATACACAGATCCCATACAGATCGATACACTGACCACATTCAAATCGATACACAGACCCCATTCAGATCAGTACACTGACTCCATACAGATTGATACACAGACCCCATACACATCGATACACAGACCCCTTACAGATCGATACACAGACCCCATACAGATCAATACACTGACCCCATACAGATCGATACACAGACCCTATGCAGATCGATACACATACCCCATACAGAACAATGCACTGACTCCATCCAGATCGATACACAGACCCCGCACAGATCGATACACAGACCCCATACAGATCAATACACACACCCCATACAGATCGATACACAGACCCCATACAGATCGATACACAGACCCCATACAGATCAATACACTGACTCCATACAGATCGATACGCAGACCCCATACAGATCGATACACAGACCCCATACAGATCAATACACTGTCTCCACACAGATCGATACACAGACCCCATCCAGATCAATACACAGGCTCCATATAGATCGATACACAGACCCCATACAGATCAATACACAGGCCCCATACAGTTCAATACACAGACCCCACACAGATCGATACACAGGCTCCATACAGATCGATACTCAGACCCCATACAGATCGATACACAGGCCCCATACAGATGGATACACTGACCCCATGCAGATCGATACACAGACCACATGCAGATCGATACACAGACCCATACACGTCGATACACTGACCCCATACAGATCGATACACTGACCACATTCAAATCGATACACAGACCCCATACAGATCAGTACACTGACCTCATTCAGATTGATACACAGACTCCACACAAATCGATACACACACCCCATACAGATCGATACACTGACCCCATACCGATCAATACACTGACCCTATGCAGATCGATACACAGACCCTATGCAGATCGATACACAGACCCCATACAGAACAATGCACTGACTCCATACAGATCGATACACAGGCCCCACACAGATCGATACACAGACCCCATACAGATCAATACACACACCCCATACAGAACGATACACAGACCCCATACAGATCAATACACAGACCCCATACAGATCAATACACTGACTCCATACAGATCGATACGCAGACCCCATACAGATCGATACACAGACCTCATACAGATCAATACACTGTCTCCACACAGATCGATACACAGACCCCATCCAGATCAATACACAGGCTCCATACAGATCGATACACAGACCCCATACAGATCAATACACAGGCCCCATGCAGATCAATACACAGACCCCACACAGATCGATACACAGACCCCATACATATTGAAACACAGACCCCATACAGATCGATACACAGACCCCATACAGATGGATACACAGACCCCATGCAGATCGATACACAGACCCATACACGTCGATACACTGACCCCATGCAGATCGATACACAGACCCCACACAGATCGATACACAGACCCCATACAGATCGATACACAGACCCCATGCAGATCAATACACAGACCCCAAACAGATCGATAGACTGACCCCATACAGATCGATACACAGACCCCATACAGATCAATACACTGACCCCATATAGATCGATACACAGACCCCATATAGATCGATACACAGACCCCATACAGATCAATACACAGACCCCATACAGATCAATACACTGATCCCGTACAGATTGATACACAGACCCCATACAGATCGATACACAGACCCCATATAGATCGATACACAGACCCCATACAGATCAATACACTGACCACATACAGATCGATACTCAGACCCCATACAGATTGATACAGAGACCCCACACAGATTGATACACAGATCCCACAATAAAGCTGCCACACAGTGCCCACTTATAGACTGATACCCAGGCCCCATACGTAGTGCTCATACACAGTGATTTTACATAGACTAACACAGAGGTCCCATACCGACTGATAGAAGGACCAATACAGGGATTGATATACAGGCCCCATACAGAGACTGAGACACAAACCACATGTAGACTGACGCACAGACACCCCAAAATGAGACATACACAGAGACCCCATGCAGATACCAATACACAGACCTCCATATAGTCTGATACACAGACCCCATGCAGACTAACACACTGGCCCTACATGCAGCGCCACAAGAGATGGGTGAGGTCCTACCTGAATGATCCTCATCAGTATTTACCATCAAGTAGAGTATGAATGCTGGGGAACTTTGGGAATTAAATAATGATGTCTTCAAGAGTGTCCCCATTACAGGACAGGAGGTGCTGAAAGTCTTAAAATGCATTACGTTCGATAAATCTCTGGGATGTAATGAAATGTATACCAGGATATTGTGGGAGGCTAGGGAGGAAACTGCGGGGACTGGAGACCTTTGTATCATCGAGAGGTGAAATGCCTGATGAGTGGAGGGTGGCTAACGCTGTGCCATTATTTCAGAAAGGCTGCAGGGAAACGCCTGGGTACTACAGACCGGTGAGCCTACCGTCAGTGGTGGGTAAGTTGTGAGGCGGGGTTCTGACAGACAGGATCTACAAGCATTTACAGAGGCAAGAACTCATCGGGATAGTCAGCGCGGCTGCGTGTGTGGGAAGTGATCTCTCGCAGATTTGATTGAGGCTTTTTTGAAAGGATGACAAATAAAACAGATCAGGGTCAGTGTGGTTGACTGCATGGACTTTAGCAAGGCCTTTGACAAAATACTGCCCGGAATGTTGTTGAGGAAGTTTAAATCTCACAGGATCTAGGGAGAGCTAGCCAATTAGATATGAAATTGGGCTTAGCGGTAGAAGACAGAGGGTGGTAATAGAGGGTCATTTTTCTGACTGGAAGCTTTTGACCAGCAGTGTGCTGTACGGAATGGTGCTGGGTCCACTGTTATGCATCATTTATAGAAAAGATTTGGATGAGAATTTAGGAGGTATGGTTAGTAAATCTGCAGATGACACCAAGATTGGTGGTAGAGTGGACAGTGAAGAAGGTTATCTGGGAATACAGCATGATCTTGATCAACTTAGAGTGCAGGTTCATAGCTCCTTGAAAGTAGAATCACAGGTAGATAGGATAGTGAAGGCAGCGTTTGGTATGCTTTCCTTTATTGGTCAGACTATTGAGTACAGGAGTTGGGAGGTCATGTTGCGGCTGTACAGGACATTGGTTAGGCCACTTTTGGAATATTGTGTGCAATTCTGGTCTCCCTCCTATCGGAAGGATGTTGTGAAACTTGAAAGGGTTCAGAAAAGATTTACAAGGATGTTGCCAGGGTTGGAGGATCTGAGCTACAGGGAGAGGCTGTACAGGCTGGGGCTGTTTTCCCTGGAGCGTCGGAGGCTGAGGGGTGACCTTATAGAGGTTTACAAAATCATGAGGGGCACGGATAGGATAAATAGGCAAGGTCTTTTTCCTGGGGTTCAGAACTTGAAGGCATAGTTTAAAGATGAGAGGGGAAAGATATAAAAGAAACCTAAGGGACAACTTTTTCACACAGAGGGTGGTGCGTGTATGGAATGAGCTGCCAGAGGATGTGGTGGAGGCTGGGACAATTACAGCATTTAAAAGGGATCTGGATGGGTATATGAATAGGAAGGGTTGAGAGGGATATGGACCAAGTGCTAGCAAATGGGACTAGATTAGGTCGGGATGTCTGGTGGGCCTGACTCTGATCTCCAGCACCTTGCAATCCTCACTTTCTGCGAGTTGGTCTGAAGGGGTCTGTTTCCGCGCTGTACATCTCTGTGACTCGGTCACTGGGCCAGTGGGCTGAGGGATGGCAGATGGAGTTTAATTCAGATAAAGGCGAGGTGCTGCATTTTGGGAAAGTGAACCGGGGGTAAGACTTGCACAGTCAATGGTTGGGCCCTGGGATTATTAAGGAACAAAAGAGATCCAGGGGTAGAGGTTCCTAACTCCCTGAGAGTGGGGTCACACATCGCTAGGGCAGTGTAGAATGCTTTCCGCACGCAGGTTTTCATTGGTCAGAGCACTGAGTATAGGAGTTGGGACAGTATCCCTTGGCTCCCTTGTTTGTTAATAATCTGTCCACCTCTGCCCTTTTATATCCCTATCTTCTAGAAAAGAGCATTCCACAGACTTCTGGAACTTTCTTTGAGTGGAGAATTTCCTGCTCAACTAAGTCTGACTGACTGGTGGAGAGGAACTGAGGGGCTGAATGGTCTATTCCCACTCCTATTTCATATGCAGCCTCTGTGTAATAGACTCAATACCGATGAAGCATTTAGAGTCACTCTCTCGTTATCAACCTGGTGTTGAGGTATCTGTCTGTCTGTCGTGTGTTTCTGTATTAGAGCTGATGGACGGAGGGCCAACGTTTCAGATTGCCTCAGGCTCTGATGCAATCCTCTGTCTTGATTTGGGATTTGCGTATCAGTTTTCATGTGGTCTCTGTGTGGGGACTGTGTATCAGTCTGTGTGTGGGGACTGTGTATCAGTCTCTGTGTGGGACCTGTGTATCAGTCTGTGTGTGAGGTCTGTGTATCAGTCTCTGTGTGGGGACTGTGTATTAGTCTGTGTGTGGGGTCTGTGTATCAGTCTGTGCGTGGGGCCTGTGTATCAGTCTCTGTGTGGGGCCTGTGTATCAGTCTCTGTGTGGGACCTGTGTATCAGTCTCTGTGTGGGGACTGTGTATCAGTCTGTGTGTGGGGACTGTGTATCAGTCTGTCTGTGGGGACTGTGTATCAGTCTCTGTATGCAGTCTGTGTATCAGTCTCTGTGTGGGGTCTGTGTATCAGTCTGTGTGTGAGGTCTGTGTATCAGTCTGTGTGTGGGGCCTGTGTATCAGTCTGTGTGTGAGGTCTGTGTATCAGTCTGTGTGTGGGGACTGTGTATCAGTCTCTGTGTGGGGCCTGTGTATCAGTCTCTGATACACGGAGGGGTGACCTTATAGAAGTTTATAAAATCATGAGGGGCACGAATAAAATAAATCCCCTGGGGTGGGGGATTCCCGAACTAGAGGGGCATAGGTTTAGGGTGAGAGGGGAAAGACATAAAAGAGACCTAAGGGGCAACTGTTTCTTACAGAGGGTGGTACGTGTATGGAATGAGCTGCCAGAGGATCTGGTGGAGGCTGGTACAATTACAGCATTTAAAAGGCATCTGAATAGGAAGGGTTTGGAGGGATGTGGGCCGGGTGCTGGCAGGTGGGACTAGATTGGGTTGGGATATCTGGGTCAGCATGGACGGGTTGGACCGAAGGGTCTGTTTCCATGCTGTACATCTCTATGACTCTATTAGGGACCCTGTAAACCATTCCTCATGGAATGGTTTCTCCTCATGACTATTCTCCATCTCACCTTTGACTGGGATTACAACTCTGACCTTCAGGATGACTTGTACTGACCCATCCTTAACTGGGGGAGCTCCCCCTGCTCCTTCTTTCTGTCCTTCTCCAGCATCATATTTCCTTGAACATGATATCTCGGTGTCGATCAGAGCGTGCACATTTCCTTTGGTCTGTGCTCTCGTCTCATTTGTAAAGGATTCAGGCCAATCATCCACACACAGAGATTAATGCACCGATCCCATAGCACTCAGGAAAACAGAGAGACAGGAACCAAGAAAATACAGCGCCTGGTGTGCAAATCAAACGCCAGCATAAGTACTGACAAACAGAACACACGGCAATACAGAGATGCAGCTTTTTAGCAAAATGAACAGCCCAGTGATGGGCCCAAATCAACAGGATTAGGGAAGAGAGGAAACTCAGAATTGTAATTATAAATTGTATAAATTATAGGGCCGCTCTTGTGGCTCAGTGGGTTAGCACTGCTGCCTCCCGGCGCCAGGGACCCGGGTTCGATTCCAGCCTCAGGGTGACTGCCTGTGTGGAGTTTGCACGTTCTCCCTGTGTCTGCGTGGGTTTCCTCCCACAGTCACAAAGATGTGCAGGTTAGGGTGGATTGGCCATGCTAAATTGTCCCATAGTGCCCAGGGATGTGCAGGTTAGGGTGAATTGGCCACGCTAAATTGTCCCATAGTGCCCAGGGATGTGCAGGTTAGGGTGGATTGGCCACGCTAAATTGTCCCATAGTGCCCAGGGATGTGCAGGTTAGGGTGGATTGGCCACGCTAAATTGTCCCATAGTGTTCAGGGATGTGCAGGTTAGGGTGGATTGGCCACGCTAAATTGTCCCATAGTGCCCAGGGATGTGCAGGTTAGTGTGGATTGGCCATGCTAAATTGTCCCATAGTGCCCAGGGATGTGCAGGTTAGGGTGGATTGGCCATGCTAAATTGTCTCATAGTGCCCAGGGATGTGTAGGTTAGGGTGGATTGGCCATGCTAAATTGTCCCATAGTGCCCAGGGATGTGCAGGTTAGGGTGGATTGGCCATGCTAAATTGTCCCATAGTGCCCAGGGATGTACAGGTTAGGGTGGATTGGCCATGCTAAATTGTCCCATAGTGCCCAGGGATGTGCAGGTTAGGGTGGATTGGCCGTGCTAAATTGTCCCATAGTGCTCAGGGATGTGCAGGTTAGGTGGGCTAGCCATGGGAAATGCAGGGTTATGGGTCTAGGGTGGGGGACTGGCTCTGGCTGTGACGCTTGTCAGAAAGTCAATCGAGCCTTGATAGACCGAATGGACCCTCCTGCACTCTCGGGAGTCTCGGATTCTAAGTATGCCTGCAATGCAAAGTGATATCATAAAGACAAAGCTATGGCACATTGTCTGAATGCATGAAAGATTCCCAAGCAGGTGATCTCAAGGCCCAAATAGATATACAGGGGTCTGACCTCAGACTTAATGGTGGTTCGGTGACCTGACTGGGAACTGCATCCAATCCGGAGCTTCCTTTGTCAACCATGGTACAGTGACCTTCTTGTTTGAGTTTCTGAACATCTATGGAATGTTTCGTTCCTGTGAGCTGTGTAATGTTACTGTCTGTTGCCTATGCAAACTCACGGCTTTTAATGTATTTTCCAGTCTCACTCCACCAAGTTGTCCCCATTGCTTTCGTAATTCACCTTGTCAGTATTTAACAGCGCTGCTTCGGACCAGTTTAAAGAAATATTGCGAAATTGCGGCCATTCACGTCAAAAATTTATTCTTACCACGTGATTCTTAGTTAGTCCTTTTTCCTTCCGCAATACTCGATCTCAGGTAACTTGTCCTCTAGCTGACTGCACCCTGCCCACCATCCTTACACTGACTCCCCACAGCTTCGGAGCTCAGTTGGTTTTTCAGGTTGATATGCAGATTTAGGTCACCCATGATAACTGTGTTGCCCACCCTGCAAGCTCCTCTCATCCCCTGATGTATATCAGGCCCCGCACGGCCAGTACTCTTTGCTGAGTTGAAAATATCTCCAATATCTGCTGCCTCTTGCCATTTCTTGTATCCACCCAAACAAATTTGACTCCTTGTTCTTTCGATCTAATATCACCCCTCATCAATATACTGAATGCATCTTGTATCATCCACCTCCTTTTCCTTCTTGCCAGTTTCCCGAATGTCCCTGAGCGTGGGATTACCACGGGTTTATAAAGTTACCCAAAAGAGTAATAAACCTGAGGATCTGGAAGTTCTCAGAATACAGCAAAGGGGGAATCAAGAAACTATGAAGGCAAGGAAGGAAAGAATTAACAGAAACATAAAAACAGACAGTATAAGCTTCTTCAGGTACGTTAGAAAAGGAAACGTTTGCTCAGTTGAATTTGACGGGCAGAGTCAGGAGAATTGATAACAGGGTGTAGCGAAATTGTGGAGAAGCCTGTGTTTTCAGTGAGAAAGGTGAAAGAAATCTCTCAGAACCAGAGACGCAAGTGACTAGAGAGAAAGAGGAATTGAAGGAATTAGGATCAGGAAAGAGATTATGCCGGAGGAATTTCTGGGAATGGAAGTTGGTAGATCTGATGGTCTACATCTCAAAGTGGGGCAGGAGGTGGCTATCGAGATAGTCAATGCATCGGTCATTTTCCTGCGAAATTCTACAGATTGGAGAATGATTCCTGCGGAATGGAATCTTGCATCTGTTTAAGAAAGAAACAAGGGTAAATTAAACCAAGACGGAGAGCTACATACCTGTCTATCTTATATTAAAGGTGAGAAAGGGTTTGATAAAAAGGGAAATGAAGATTTAGATAGTAATGATCTGACCGGGCATTGTCAGAATGGATTTTCAAATGGGAAAGCTTCCAACAAAAGTTGACAAAAGGGGAGTCAACGGATGGAGTATATTTGGATTTTTGATAAGGTCCCACAGAGGAGGTTGGTTTAGCAAAACGGAAATACGCAGGAGAGGAGGTAATGTACTGGCATGGATTGACGAGTGACGAACAGACCTAAAATACTGGTGAGGGATAAATGGGTCATTCTGGTGTTGGTGGGTTGTGACTGGTGGGGGGGGGAGAATCAGTGTTTACACCTCAGCCATTCCCAACACGCAGCAATGACTTTGGGGGGGGGGGGGGGGTGGTGGTGGTGGTGGGGGGGGTGCGGGGGTGGTGGTGGTATGTGTTTGCATTGTGAGGAAGATGTAAAATAGCTTCAAAATTGCTGATTGGGAAAGTTGACAGAATTTAATGTGGAGGAGTGTGAGCTGACCCACATTGACAGGGGGGAACAGATGTGCAGAGTATTTCTACAGTGGTAAGAGTTTTGGAAACTCGCACAACACCGGGTTATAGTCCAACAGGTTTATTTGGAAGCACTAGCTTTCGGAGCGCTGCTCCTTCATCAGGTGGTTGTGGAGCGGGATCATAATCGCAAAATTGATAGCAAAAGATCGCAGTGTCAGGCAACTGAAACGATATATTGAACAACCCTAGATTTCTGTTTAATCTTTCATCTTTTAGAATGGATTGCAGGTTTCGGTTCATTAACATGTAAAACGTAGGTGTACGGATGGACCCAGGTTTCTCTGGTGATAAGTCTTGGAAGGTTAACAGCCAGGAGCAGCAGACTCTGAGGATGGCTAATGGAAGGTTAGCCTTTATCGCAAGAGGATTTGGCGCGTAATGAGCTTTTTTAGATTAGATTACTTACAGTGTGGGAACAGGCCCTTCGGCCCAACAAGTCCACACCGACCCGCCGAAGCACAACCCACCCATACCCCTACATTTACCCCTTACCTAACACTATGGGCAATTTAGCATGGCCAATTCACCTGACCCGCACATCTTTGTGACTGTGGGAGGAAACCGGAGCACCCGGAGGAAACCCACGCAGACACGGGGAGAACGTGCAAACTCCACACAGTCAGTCGCCTGAGGTGGGAATTGAACCCAGGTCCCTGGCGCTGTGAGGCAGCAGTGCTAACCACTGTGCCACCGTGCCGCCCTAGCTCTTGCACAGGAGGTTGGTTCAATGACACTTGGAGGGCAGTTTGGTCTCTGATCTCGGGGGGATATTATTGCCATCGCGAGAGTTCATTGAAGGTGTAGTTTGGTCTCTGATCTCAACGACGATATTATTGCCATAGAGAGAGTTCACTGAAGATGTAGTTTGGGCTCTGATCTCAACGACGATATTATTGCCATAGAGAGAGTTCACTGAAGGTGCAGTTTGGTCTCTGATCTCAATGATGATATTATTGCCATAGAGAGAGTTCACTGAAAATGTGCCAGATTTGTTCCTGGGATTCCTGATGAAGGGCTTTTGCCTGAAACGTCGATTTTCCTGCTCCTCGGATGCTGCCTGAAGTGCTGTGCTTTTCCAGCACCACTCTAATCTAGACTCTGGTCTCCAGCATCTGCGGCCCTTGTTTTTAGCTTGTCCCTGGGACAGCGGGACTGTCCTATGGAGAGGAAACTAACCCTGTACTCCCCAGAGTTTCGGAGACTGAGGGGGTGACCGCATTGAAACCCAAGGAAGCAGCTTATGCGTTTTGACGGGGTAAGATATTTCCTCTGGTTGGGGGAGTCTAAAACCGGGGGCAAAAATTTCAAATTAAGTGGAACTCCACTCAAGTCAGAGATGAAACGAAATTGGTTTAATCAGTGGGTGGTGAATCTTTGAAATTTTCGACCACAGAGGGCTTGTGGGAGCTTGGTTTTGGAGTATATTTAAGGTGGAGATTGATAAGAATCTCAAACAAAAGGCACTGGAATGTTAAATAAGCCGTGGCCTTATGAAACGAAACAACAATGGGGAACCAGAAGGGGTTAATATCATCTGGTCACCAACCCCCCCCCCCCCACCCCCAATTCTTTGTACAGCTGCTGTTCACACACACTCTCTCCCCTCCTCCCTCCCACTATTCCCTCAGAATCAGAGAACACGACCGTAACTCTTTCATCTCCAGGAAAAGAAACCCTGAAATATTCATTCATGTATCAGAGATGAGCAGAGCACATATCCTGGGGCTATATGTAAGAATTACTTCAGACAGTAGGATTCCTGATGGATAAAAACACACACAGAAAATGATTTGCAGCTTTGGTTCTATGAAGAAGAAACGCATGTTTGAGCACAAAGTACATCTTGTAAGATCTGAATCCACCCCCGAGTCGCTCCTCACCCTCCTGGGTAAAGAGTCAGATGATGGGATGTTGGAGTCTGCACACTCTCGCCACCAAAACAGACACATCAGTGAAGGGGAGTTGTTGCCTTTAGAATACATGAGGTGTTCTAAAGGCAGAGGTAAAGAGGGGTAGATAGTGAGGGGCAGGCAGAAAAAATAACCAGGAGAAACGGAGCATGTGAAAGAGAAAGAGGAGAGAACAGAGACAGAATGAGAGATTGTATGTGTGTGTGTTTGAGTGTGCGTGTGCATATCTGTGTGTGCCCGTCTGTGTGTGTGTGTGCCCGTCTGTGTGTGTATTTGTGTGTCTACCTATGTGTGTGTGTATCTGTGTGTGTGTGTCTGTGTATGTGGGTGTCCGTGTATGTGTGTGTATGTATGTGCGCATGTGCATATCTGCGTGTATATGTGTGTGTGTGTGTGTGTACCTGCTTATGCATCTGTGTATGTGTGTGTCCGTATGTGTATCTGTATATGTGTGTGTCTGTGTATGCGCACGTGTGCATAGCTGTGTGTATGCGTGCGTGTGCGTATCTGTGTGTGTGTCTGTGTATGTGTGCATGTGTGTGTGTATGTGTGTCTGTATATGTCTGCATCTGTGTGTGTGTCTGTGTATGTGTGTCCGTGTGTGTGTATGTGCATATCTGTGTGTGTGTGTGTGTGTGTGTGTGCGCGCCTGTGCATGTGTGTGTGTATCTGTGTCTGTATATGTGTGTGTATCTGTGTGTGTGTGTCTGTGCATGTGTATGTGTCCATGTGTGCATATCTGTGTGTGTGTATGTGTGCGTGTGCATATTTGTGTGCATGTGAGTGCGTGTATGTGTGCGTGTGCATATCTGTGTGCGTATGTGTGTGTGCGTGTATGTGTATCTGTGTCTGTATATGTGTGTGTGTGTGAGCAAGAGAGAAACAGGGAGAGAGAGATAGACTCATAGAGATGTATCGCGGGGAAACAGCCTATCTATGCCAATCAGACATGTCAAATTAATCGAGTCCCATTTGCCAGCACTTGACTCATATCCCTCCAAACCCTTCCTGTTCCTATACCCATCCAGATGCCTTTAGAATGTTGTAATTGTACCAGCCTCCACCACTTCCTCTGGCATCTCATTCCACACCCGTACCACCCTCTGTGTGAAAACAGAGATGGAACAAGTGACGGATAGTGCGTTTGTGCATGAGGGAGGGAATGATAAATGGGGTGAGAGAGATAAAGAGACATAAAAAGCAGAAAGTGAGATGGACCAAGCCAGCTGTCAAGAGATACAAGCCCCATTGTCCCTTATAAGTCTTTCCTCTCTCACCCTAGACCTATGTCCTTTAGTTCTGGACTCCCCCACCCCAGGGAAAAGACCTTGTCTATTTACCCTATCCATGACACTCATGATTTTGTAAACCTCTATAAGGTCACCCCTCAACCTCCGACGCTCCAGGGAAAACAGTCCCAGCCTGTTCATTCTCTTCCTGTGGAATTCCTGATGAAGGGCTTTTGCCCGAAGAGTCAATTCTCCTGCTCCTCGGATGCTGCCTGACCTGCTGTGCTTTTCCAGCGCTAGATTCATGACTATAACTCAACCCTGGCAACATTCTTGTCATTCTTTTCTGAACCCTTTCAAATTTAACCACATCCTTCCTGTAGCAGGGAGGCCAGAATTAAACGCAGTATTCCAAAAGTGGCCTAACCAATGTCCTACAGCCACAACCTGGCCTCCCAACTCAATGCACTGACCGATAAAGACAAGCAAACCAAACATTTTGTTCACTATCCTCTCTACCTGTCTATTTTAAAGGAATTATCTAGAGTTCCTAAAAGAATAGGGTGAAATGGAACAAACCAGGAAGAGAGAGGTATCGATTCACAGAGAAAGGGACAGATAAAACAGAGACAGAACGAGTGACATTGGTGTGTTCATGTGTGTGAGGGAGAGAAGGATAAATGGGGTGTGTGAGAGAGAGAGATAGAGAGATATAAAAAACAGAGAGTGAGATGGACCAGGCCAAGTGTGAAGAGATATAAGCTCACAGAGAGACCTAAAAAACAGAGGCAGAATGAGTGATCGATTGTATGTGAGGGAGAGAATGAGCAACACGGTGAGAGACCGACAGAGAGAGAGAGAGAGGTAATGAACAGAGAGTGAGAGTCAGATGGACTGGGAGAGACAAAGGATTGCAGAGAGATGGAGCGGCCCAGACAGAGGGAGGGAGAGACCTAGATGTAGCAGGAAATGAGAAAGACAGTGAAGAAGACAGAAAGGGGAGACAGAGAATTGGGATTCAGAGAGTGAAGGAGAGACAAAGCGCAAGCTAGTGTAAGAAATAGAGAAGGGGGAGCTAAATTAGAAGTGAAGAGCTGGGCAGAGATGGACATGAGAGGGAAAGCTAAAGAGAGGTTGGACAAAGATGGAGAGAGAGAGAGAGATTGAGTGTGAGGGATGTAGAGAGAAATAGAAGGTGGAGAGCACATGATGTAGATGAGGGAGAGAGACATAGAGAGAGATGTAGCAAGGTAAGGAGAGGGAATAGAAGGAGAGATAACAAGATAGTTAAACAGGTACATAATGAAAGGATTTATAGGTCAGTAGGGGAAAGAGGGGAGAAAAACACAGAGGGAAGAGAGAGAGGTGGGGACAGAGAGAGAGAGATGTGGGGACAGAGAAAGAGAGAGAGAGAGAGAGGTGGGGACAGAGAGAGAGAGAGGTGGGGACAGAGAAAGAGAGAGAGAGAGGTGGGGACAGAGAGAGAGAGAGGTGGGGACAGAGAGAGAGAGAGAGAGAAAGAGAGGTGGGGACAGAGAGAGAGAGATGTGGGGACAGAGAGAGAGAGAGAAAGAGGTGGGGACAGAGAGAGAGAGATGTGGGGACAGAGAGAGAGAGAGAGAGAGAGGTGGGGACAGAGAGAGAGAGATGTGGGGACAGAGAGAGCGAGAGAGAGAGAGAGAGGTGGGGACAGAGAGAGAGAGAGGTGGGGACAGAGAGAGAGAGAGAGAGGTGGGGGACAGAGAGAGAGAGAGGTGGGGACAGACAGAGAGAGAGAGGCGGGGACAGAGAGAGAGAGAGAGAGAGAGAGAGGTGGGGACAGAGAGAGAGAGGTGGGGACAGAGAGAGAGAGATGTGGGCACAGAGAGAGAGAGATAGAGAGGTTTGGACAGAGAGAGAGAGAGAGGTGGGGACAGAGAGAGGTGGGGGCAGAGAGAGAGGTGGGGACAGAGAGAGAGAGAGAGAGAGAGGTGGGGACAGAGAGAGAGAGAGGTGGGGACAGAGAGAGAGAGGTGGGGACAGAGAGAGAGAGAGGTGGGGACAGAGAGAGAGGTGGGGACAGAGAGAGAGGTTTGGACAGAGAGAGAGAGAGGTGGGGACAGAGAGAGAGAGAGAGAGAGAGAGGTGGGGACAGAGAGAGAGAGGTGGGGACAGAGAGAGAAAGAGAGAGGTGGGGGACAGAGAGAGAGAGAGAGAGAGGTGGGGACAGAGAGAGAGAGTGGGGGGACAGAGAGAGAGAGAGGTGGGGACAGAGAGAGAGAGAGGTGGGGACAGACGGAGAGAGAGGTGGGGACAGAGAGAGAGAGGGGTGGGGACAGAGAGAGAGAGAGAGAGAGAGGTGGGGACAGAGAGAGAGATGGGGACAGAGAGAGAGAGAGAGAGGTGGGGACAGAGAGAGAGGGGGAGACATAGAGAGAGAGAGAGAGACAAAGAGGTGGTGACACAGAGAGAGAAGTGGGGACAGAGAGAGAGAGAGAGAGAGAGCGAGAGAGGTGGGGACAGAGAGAGAGGTGGGGACAGAGAGAGAGAGAGAGGTGGGGACAGAGAGAGAGAGGTGGGGACAGAGAGAGAGAGAGAGAGGTGGGGACAGAGAGAGAGGTGGGGACAGAGAGAGAGAGAGAGAGAGGTGGGGACAGAGATAGAGGCAGGGACAGAGAGAGAGAGAGAGGTGGGGACAGAGAGAGAGAGAGAGAGGTGGGGACAGAGAGAGAGGTGGGGACAGAGACAGAGAGGTGGGGACAGAGAGAGAGAGAGAGGTGGAGGCAGAGAGAGAGAAAGGGGGGCAGAGAGAGAGAGAGAGAGATAGGTGGGGACAGAGAGAGAGAGAGAGGTGGGGACAGAGAGAGAGAGGTGGAGAGTGACATTTATAGCTTCATCATACAACTCTCAGGAGTGCAAACCATTAGAGATCGATTCTGGCAAATGTTAACTGTATATTCACTTCCAATTAACTTATGGAATGTGGGGTGACCAAGGGATGTGCCCCATCATTTATTACTCCTTGCCTAGATGCCCCCTAGTGAAGGTGGGGGTGAGCTGCCATCTTGAACCACTGCAGTCCATGTGCTGTGGACAGACCCACAATGCACTGGGGAAGGGGATTCCAGGATTTTGACCCAGTGACAGTGAGGGGCTCAGAGGGGAACGTGCAAGGGCGTGGTGTTCCCATGTATCTACTTCCCTCATCCTTCGAGATGGAAATGGTTGTGGATTTGGAAAGTGTTGTCTGAGGATCTTTGGTGAATCTCTGCAGAGCATCTTGTAGATGGTACACACTGAGCGTCGGTGGGGGAGGGAGGGAGGGGGTGTTTGTGGATGTGGGGCGAATCAAGCGAGGGCTGCTTTGTCCCTGGATGGTGTCGGGCATCTTGGGTGTTGTTGGAGCTGCTCCCCATCCAGGGACAAGTGGAGAGTATTCCCTCACCCTCCTGACCTGTGCCTTGTAGATGGTGGGACAGGCTTTGGGGAGTTGGGGGAGTGGGGGGTCAGGAATTGAGATACTTATTACCCAACTCTGATGTGCCCTTATTCACATTGCTGGTCCGATTATCGTCAATGGTAATCCCTATGGTGTTGGTTGTGGGAGATCCAGTGATGAAAATGCCCAAATAGACATGAACTTGCTGCTCAGGGGTGTAGTTTAGGTATTCAGACTGACCAATATTCCAGTCCTGTGTGCTCACATAGCTGATGCACTCTCCAGTGTGTGCTGACTTACCAGACAGAGGTAACAGAACTTGTGTGTTCAACAGAAGAGTAGAACAGTTATTTATTGTCACATCTATTTTTAAGAAAAAAACAAGTGAAAGGTGTTTACACTGGGGCCATTTTAATGCCTTTTTTTCTGAAAAAATGAAAGAAAATTTAAGACAAAGTCCACTTCAGTTGAATTCACAGCTCCAGGGCTCCTCCGGTTGGGAAAGCTGACACTGGTGTGTGTGTGTGTGTGTGTGTGAGAGAGAGAGTGTGTGTGCGTGCGAGAAAGAGAGAGAGTGTGCGCATGAGTGAAAGATTGTCAGAGTGTGTGTATATGTGTGTGTCTGTGTGCGTGTGTGTGTGTTTATTCCTATATATATGATGTAGTTCACACAGTGTTTGGGTGTGCTCGGTGCAGTATATACAGTCTCTGGGTGTGCGTGGGGCAGTATACACAGTCTCTGGGTCTGCTCAGTGTAGAATACACAGCCTTTGGGTGTGTTGGTGCGGTATACACAGATTCTGGTTGTATTTGTGCGGTATACATAGACTCTGTGAGCGCTCGGTGCACTATACGCAGTCTCTGGGTATTCCTGCGCAGGATACAGTTCTGGTCACCGCATTATAAGAAGGATGTGGAAGCTTTGGAAAGGGTGCAGAGGAGATTTACTAAGATGTCGAAGATTTTTACTAGGATGTTGCCTGGTACGGAAGGAATGTCTTACCAGGAAAGGCTGAGGGCCTTGAGGCTGTTCTCGTTAGAGAGAAGAAGGTTGAGAGGTGACTAAATAGAGACATACAAGATAATCAGAGGGTTAGATAGGGTGGACAGGGAGAGGCTATTTCCAAGTTTGGGGACTGCGAGCATGAGGGGACACAACTTTAAAGTGAGGGGGGATAGGTATAAGACAGATGTCAGAGGTAGGTTCTTTACTCAGAGAGTAGTAAGGGTATGGAATGCTTTGCCTGCATCGGTAGTAGATTCACCAACTTTAAGTACATTTAAGTCATCATTGGACAGGCATATGGACGTACATGGAATAGTGTAGGTTAGATGGGCTTCAGATTGGTATGACGGGTCGGCACAACATCGAGGGCCGAAGGGCCTGTACTGCGCTGTAATGTTCTATGTTTTATGTTCTATATACACAGTATCTGGGTGTGCTCTGTGCAGTATACAAAGTCTCCGGCTGTTCTTGGTGCAGTATACGCAGTTTCTGTGTGTGCTCGGTGCAGTATACACAGTCTCTGGGTGTGCTCAGCGCAGTATACACAATCTCTGGGTGTGCTCAGCACAGTATACACAGTCTCTGGTTGTGCTCAGCGCAGTATACACAGTCTCTAATTCTGCTTGGTGCAGTATACACAGTCTTTGGGTGCACCTGTGCAGTTTACACAGTCTCTGGGAGTGCTTGGTACACTTTGCACAGTCTTTGGGTGTGCTTGGTGCAGTATACACAGTCTCTGGATTTGTCTGTGCAGTATATACAGTCTCTGGGAGTGCACGGTGCAGCATGCACAGTCTCTGAGAGTGCACGGTGCAGCATGCACAGTCCCTGGGTGTGCTCAGTGCAGTATACACAGTCCCTGGATATGCGTGTGCATTATACAGTCTCTTAGTTTGCTCAGTGCAGTTTGCACAATCTTTGGGTGTGCCTGTGCAGTATACACCGTCTCTATGTCTGCGCGGTGCCGTATACACAGTCTCTGGGTGTGTATGGTGCAGTATACATAGTCTCTGAATGTGCTCTGTGCAATATACACATTTTCTGGATATGCGTATGCAGTATACAGTATGCAGTCTCTGGGTTTGATCATCATCTCTGGGTGTGCCTGTGCAGTATACACAGTCTCTGGATCTGCGCGGTGCCGTATGCACAGTCTCTGGGTGTACTTCGTACAGTTTGCACAGTCTCTGGGTGAGCCTGTGCAGTACACACACACTCTAGGTGTGCTCAGTGCAGTACTCACACTCTTTGGGTGTGCCTGTGCAGTATACACAGTCTCTGGGTGTGCACGGTGCAGCATGTACAGTCTCTGGGTGTGCATGGTGCAGTATACATAGTCTCTGAATGTGCTCTGTGCAGTATACACAGTTTCTGGATATGCGTATGCAGTGTACAGTATGCAGTCTCTGGGTTTGCTCATCATCTCTGGGTGTGCCTGTGCAGTATACACAGTCTCTGGATGTGTTCAGTGCAGTATACACAGTCTCTGGATCTGCGCGGTGCCGTATGCACAGTCTCTGGGTGTACTTCGTACAGTTTGCACAGTCTCTGTGTGAGCCTGTGCAGTACACACACACTCTAGGTGTGCTCGGTGCAGTACTCACACTCTTTGGGTGTGCCTGTGCAGTATACATAGTCTCTGGGTGTGCACGGTGCAGCATGTACAGTCTCTGGGTGTGCCTGTGCAGTATACACAGTCTCTCGATCTGCGTGGTGCTGCATACACAGTCTCTGGGAGTGCTTGGTACAGTTTGCACAGTCTCTGGGTGTGCTCAGTGCGGTTTACAGTCTCTGGGTGTGATTGGTGCAGTATACACAGTCTCTGCGTGTGCCCAGTGCAGTATACACAGTCTCTGGGTGTGCTCGGTGCAGTATACACAGTCACTGCATGTGTTCAGTGCAGTATACATTGTCTCTGTGTGTGCTTGGTGCAGTATACACAGTATCTGTGTGTGCCCAGTGCAGTATACACTGTCTGTGGGTGGTCTTGGGGCAATATACACAGTCTCTGGGTGTGCTCTGAGCAGTATACACAGTCTCTGGTTGTGTTCAGTGCAGTATACACAGTCTCTGGGTTTGCCTGTGCAGTATACACAGTCTCTGGGTGTGCTTGGTGCAGTATACACAGTCTCTGGGTGTGCTTAGTGCAGTATACACAGTCTCTGGGTGTGCTTGGTGCAGTATACACAGTCACTTGGTGTGCTCGGTGCAGTATACACAGTCTCTGGGTCTGCCTGTGCAGAATTCACAGTCTCTGGGTATGTTGGTGCGGAATGCACAGACTCTGGGTGTGCCTGTGCAGTATCCACACTCTCTGTGTGTTCTCAGTGCAGTATACACAGTCGCTGGGTATGCTTGTTGCAATTTAGACTGTCTCTAGGTGTTCCCAATGCAGTTTACACAGTCTCTGGGTGAGTTTGGTGCAGTATACACAGTCTCTGGGTGTGCTCAGTGCAGTATATGCAGTCTTTGTGTGCACTCAGTGCAGTAAACACAGACTCTAGTTGTGCTCAGTGCAGTATACACAGTCTCTGGGTGTTTTCAGTGCATTATACACAATCTCTGGGTGTGCTTGGTGCATTATGCACAGTCTATGGCTGTGCCTGTGCAGTATACACAGTCTCTGGGTGTCTTTGGTGCAGTATGCACAGTCTATGGCTGTGCCTGTGCAGTATACACAGTCTCTGGGTACACACGGTGCGGTATGCACAGTCTTGGGTCTGCCTTCGCAGTATACACAGTCTCTGTATCTGTGCGGTGCAGTATACATAGTCTCTGAGAGTGCTTAGTACAGTTTGCACAGTCTCTGGGTGTGCTTGGTGCAATATACAGAGTCTCTGGGTGAGCCTGTGCAGTATATACAGTCTCTGGGTGTGCCCGGGGCAGTATACACAGTCTCTGGGTGTGCCCGGTGTAGTATACACAGTCTCTGTGTGTGACTAGTGCAACATACACAGTCTGTACGTGGTCTCGGGGCAGTATACGCAGTCTCTGGGTGTGCTTGGAGGAGTATACACAGTCTCTGCGTGTGCTCAGTGCACTATACACAGTCTCTGGGTGTGCTCGGGGCTGTATACACAGTCTCTGGGTGTGCTCGGGGCTGTATACACAGTCTCTGGGTGTACCCGGGGCTGTATACACTGTCTCTGGGTGTGCTCGGGGCTGTATACACAGTCTCTGGGTGTGCTCGGGGCTGTATACACAGTCTCTGGCTGTGCTTGTTGCAGAATACACAATCTCTGGCTGTGTTCAGTGCAGTATACATAGTCTCTGGGTGTGTCTGTGCAGTATACACAGTCTCTGGTTGTGCTCAGTGCAGCATATAGAGTCTCTGTGTGTACCTGTGCAGTATACACAGTCTCTGTGTGTGCCTGTGCAGTATACACTGACTCTGGGTGTGCTTGTGCAGTATTCACAGTCTTGCGGTGTGCTTGGAACAGTTTATACAGTGTCTGAGTGAGCCTGTGTCTGTATACACCATCTCTGGGTGTGCTGGGTGCACTATATACAGTCTCTAGGTGTGATTGGTGCAGTATACACAGTCTCTTGGTGTCCTCAGTGTAGTATACGCAGTCTGTGCATGTGCTCAGTGCATATACACAATCTCTGAGTGTGTTCAGTGCAGTATACACTATCTCTGGGTGTGCTCAGTGCAGTATACACAGTCTCTGGGTCTGCTCGGTGCAGTATGCACAGTCTCTGGTTGTGCTCACTGCAGTATGCACACTCTCTGAGTGTGTTCATTGCAGCTTACACAGTCTGTGAGTGTGCTCGGTGCAGTATGCACAGTTTCTGGGTGTGGCTGTGCAGTATACAGTCTCTGGGTCTGCTCGGTGCAGTATACACAGTCTCTGGTATGCTTAGAACAGTGTACGCAGTCTGGGATCATTCTCATTGCAGTATACACAGTCTCTCTCTGTGTGCTCAGTGTGGTATATGCAGTCTCTTGATGTAGACACTGTTTATGGATGTGCTCGGTGTAGTATACACAGTCTCTGGTGTGTTTGGTGCAGTTTACACAGTCTCTGGTTGTTCCTGTATACACAGTTACTAGATGTGTTTGGTACAATGTACACAGTCTCTTGGATGTGCCTGTGGAGTATACATAGACTCTGGGTATACTCGCTGCATATACATAGTCTCTGGGTATGCTCGGTGCAGTGTATTCTGTCTCTGGGTATGCTCGGTGCAGGTTACACAGTGTCTGGGTGTGCTCAGTGCAGTATACACATTCTGTGGGTGAGCTTGGTGCAGAATACACAGTCTCTGGGTATGATTGGTGTAGTATACAGAGTCTCTGGGTGTGCTTGGTGTAGTATGCAGTCTTTGGGTGTGCTCAGTGCAGTATACACAATCTGTGCATGTGCAGTATACAAAGTCTCTGGGTGTGCTCGGTACAGTGTAGACAATCTCTGGTTGTGCTCGGTGCAGTTTACACAGTCTCTGTGCAGTATACACAGTCTGCGGGTGTGCTCGGTGCACCATACACAGTCTCTGGGTGTGCTCATTGCAGTATGCACTGTCTCTGGATGTACCTGTGCAGTATACAGTTTCTGGGGTGCTTGGTGCAGTATATACAGTCTCTGGATGTGCTCTGTGGCAGTATATACAATCTCTGGGTGTGTTTGGTGCAGTTTACACAGTCTCTGGGTGTGCCTGTGCAGTATATACAGTCTCTGGGTGTGCCTGTGCAGTGTACACAGTCTCTGGGAGTGTTCTGTGTAGTGTACACAGTCTCTGGGTGTGCTTGTGCAGTATACACTGTCTCTGGGTGTGCCTGTGCAGTGTACACAGTCTCTGGGAGTGTTCAGTGCAGTGTACACAGTCCCTGGGAGTGCTCAGTGCAATGTACACCCTCTCTGGGTGTGTTTGGTGCAGTGTACACAGTCCCTGGGAGTGCTCAGTGCCGTGTACACAGTCTCTGGGTGTGTTTGGTGCAGTGTACACAGTCCCTGGGAGTGCTCAGTGCAGTGTACACACTCTCTGGGTGTGTTTGGTGCAGTGTACACAGTCCCTGGGAGCGCTCAGTGTAGTGTACACACTCTCTGGGTGTGTTTGGTGCAGTGTACACAGTCCCTGGGAGCGCTCAGTGCAGTGTACACACTCTCTGGGTGTGTTTGGTGCAGTGTACACAGTCCCTGGGAGTGCTCAGTGCAGTGTACACACTCTCTGGGTGTGTTTGGTGCAGTGTACACAGTCCCTGGGAGTGCTCAGTGCAGTGTACACACTCTCTGGGTGTGTTTGGTGCAGTGTACACAGTCCCTGGGAGTGCTCAGTGCAGTGTACACACTCTCTGGGTGTGTTTGGTGCAGTGTACACAGTCCCTGGGAGTGCTCAGTGCAGTGTACACACTCTCTGGGTGTGTTTGGTGCAGTGTACACAGTCCCTGGGAGTGCTCAGTGCAGTGTACACACTCTCTGGGTGTGTTTGGTGCAGTGTACACAGTCCTTGGGAGTGCTCAGTGCAGTGTACACCCTCTCTGGGTGTGTTTGGTGCAGTGTACACAGTCCCTGGGAGTGCTCAGTGCAGTGTACACACTCTCTGGGTGTGTTTGGTGCAGTGTACACAGTCCCTGGGAGTGCTCAGTGCAGTGTACACACTCTCTGGGTGTGTTTGGTGCAGTGTACACAGTCCCTGGGAGTGCTCAGTGCAGTGTACACACTCTCTGGGTGTGTTTGGTGCAGTGTACACAGTCCCTGGGAGTGCTCAGTGCAGTGTACACACTCTCTGGGTGTGTTTGGTGCAGTGTACACAGTCCCTGGGAGTGCTCAGTGCAGTGTACACCCTCTCTGGGTGTGTTTGGTGCAGTGTACACAGTCCCTGGGAGTGCTCAGTGCAGTGTACACCCTCTCTGGGTGTGCCTGTGCAGTGTACACAGTCCCTGGGAGTGCTCAGTGCAGTGTACACACTCTCTGGGTGTGTTTGGTGCAGTGTACACAGTCCCTGGGAGTGCTCAGTGCAGTGTACACCCTCTCTGGGTGTGTTTGGTGCAGTGTACACAGTCCCTGGGAGTGCTCAGTGCAGTGTACACCCTCTCTGGGTGTGTTTGGTGCAGTGTACACAGTCCCTGGGAGTGCTCAGTGCAGTGTACACACTCTCTGGGTGTGCCTGTGCAGTGTACACAGTCCCTGGGAGTGCTCAGTGCAGTGTACACCCTCTCTGGGTGTGTTTGGTGCAGTGTACACAGTCCCTGGGAGTGCTCAGTGCAGTGTACACCCTCTCTGGGTGTGTTTGGTGCAGTGTACACAGTCCCTGGGAGTGCTCAGTGCAGTGTACACCCTCTCTGGGTGTGTTTGGTGCAGTGTACACAGTCCCTGGGAGTGCTCAGTGCAGTGTACACCCTCTCTGGGTGTGTTTGGTGCAGTGTACACAGTCCCTGGGAGTGCTCAGTGCAGTGTACACACTCTCTGGGTGTGTTTGGTGCAGTGTACACAGTCCCTGGGAGTGCTCAGTGCCGTGTACACCCTCTCTGGGTGTGTTTGGTGCAGTGTACACAGTCCCTGGGAGTGCTCAGTGCAGTGTACACACTCTCTGGGTGTGTTTGGTGCAGTGTACACAGTCCCTGGGAGTGCTCAGTGCAGTGTACACCCTCTCTGGGTGTGTTTGGTGCAGTGTACACAGTCCCTGGGAGTGCTCAGTGCAGTGTACACCCTCTCTGGGTGTGTTTGGTGCAGTGTACACAGTCCCTGGGAGTGCTCAGTGCAGTGTACACCCTCTCTGGGTGTGTTTGGTGCAGTGTACACAGTCCCTGGGAGTGCTCAGTGCAGTGTACACCCTCTCTGGGTGTGTTTGGTGCAGTGTACACAGTCCCTGGGAGTGCTCAGTGCAGTGTACACACTCTCTGGGTGTGTTTGGTGCAGTGTACACAGTCCCTGGGAGTGCTCAGTGCAGTGTACACACTCTCTGGGTGTGTTTGGTGCAGTGTACACAGTCCCTGGGAGTGCTCAGTGCAGTGTACACAGTCCCTGGGAGTGCTCAGTGCAGTGTACACAGTCCCTGGGAGTGCTCAGTGCAGTGTACACACTCTCTGGGTGTGCCTGTGCAGTGTACACAGTCCCTGGGAGTGCTCAGTGCAGTGTACACCCTCTCTGGGTGTGTTTGGTGCAGTGTACACAGTCCCTGGGAGTGCTCAGTGCAGTGTACACCCTCTCTGGGTGTGTTTGGTGCAGTGTACACAGTCCCTGGGAGTGCTCAGTGCAGTGTACACCCTCTCTGGGTGTGTTTGGTGCAGTGTACACAGTCCCTGGGAGTGCTCAGTGCAGTGTACACACTCTCTGGGTGTGTTTGGTGCAGTGTACACAGTCCCTGGGAGTGCTCAGTGCAGTGTACACACTCTCTGGGTGTGTTTGGTGCAGTGTACACAGTCCCTGGGAGTGCTCAGTGCAGTGTACACAGTCCCTGGGAGTGCTCAGTGCAGTGTACACAGTCCCTGGGAGTGCTCAGTGCAGTGTACACACTCTCTGGGTGTGCCTGTGCAGTGTACACAGTCCCTGGGAGTGCTCAGTGCAGTGTACACACTCTCTGGGTGTGCCTGTGCAGTGTACACAGTCCCTGGGAGTGCTCAGTGCAGTGTACACACTCTCTGGGTGTGTTTGGTGCAGTGTACACAGTCCCTGGGAGTGCTCAGTGCAGTGTACACACTCTCTGGGTGTGTTTGGTGCAGTGTACACAGTCCCTGGGAGTGCTCAGTGCAGTGTACACAGTCCCTGGGAGTGCTCAGTGCAGTGTACACAGTCCCTGGGAGTGCTCAGTGCAGTGTACACACTCTCTGGGTGTGCCTGTGCAGTGTACACAGTCCCTGGGAGTGCTCAGTGCAGTGTACACACTCTCTGGGTGTGCCTGTGCAGTGTACACAGTCCCTGGGAGTGCTCAGTGCAGTGTACACACTCTCTGGGTGTGTTTGGTGCAGTGTACACAGTCCCTGGGAGTGCTCAGTGCAGTGTACACACTCTCTGGGTGTGTTTGGTGCAGTGTACACAGTCCCTGGGAGTGCTCAGTGCAGTGTACACAGTCCCTGGGAGTGCTCAGTGCAGTGTACACACTCTCTGGGTGTGCCTGTGCAGTGTACACAGTCCCTGGGAGTGCTCAGTGCAGTGTACACACTCTCTGGGTGTGCCTGTGCAGTGTACACAGTCCCTGGGAGTGCTCAGTGCAGTGTACACAGTCCCTGGGAGTGCTCAGTGCAGTGTACACACTCTCTGGGTGTGCCTGTGCAGTGTACACAGTCCCTGGGAGTGCTCAGTGCAGTGTACACAGTCCCTGGGAGTGCTCAGTGCAGTGTACACAGTCCCTGGGAGTGCTCAGTGCAGTGTACACACTCTCTGGGTGTGCCTGTGCAGTGTACACAGTCCCTGGGAGTGCTCAGTGCAGTGTACACCCTCTCTGGGTGTGTTTGGTGCAGTGTACACAGTCCCTGGGAGTGCTCAGTGCAGTGTACACCCTCTCTGGGTGTGCCTGTGCAGTGTACACAGTCCCTGGGAGTGCTCAGTGCAGTGTACACACTCTCTGGGTGTGCCTGTGCAGTGTACACAGTCCCTGGGAGTGCTCAGTGCAGTGTACACCCTCTCTGGGTGTGTTTGGTGCAGTGTACACAGTCCCTGGGAGTGCTCAGTGCAGTGTACACCCTCTCTGGGTGTGTTTGGTGCAGTGTACACAGTCCCTGGGAGTGCTCAGTGCAGTGTACACACTCTCTGGGTGTGCCTGTGCAGTGTACACAGTCCCTGGGAGTGCTCAGTGCAGTGTACACAGTCTCTGGGTGTGTTTGGTGCAGTGTACACAGTCCCTGGGAGTGCTCAGTGCAGTGTACACACTCTCTGGGTGTGTTTGGTGCAGTGTACACAGTCCCTGGGAGTGCTCAGTGCAGTGTACACCCTCTCTGGGTGTGCCTGTGCAGTGTACACAGTCCCTGGGAGTGCTCAGTGCAGTGTACACCCTCTCTGGGTGTGCCTGTGCAGTGTACACAGTCCCTGGGAGTGCTCAGTGCCGTGTACACAGTCCCTGGGAGTGCTCAGTGCCGTGTACACAGTCCCTGGGAGTGCTCAGTGCCGTGTACACAGTCCCTGGGAGTGCTCAGTGCCGTGTACACAGTCTCTGGGTGTGTTTGGTGCAGTGTACACAGTCCCTGGGAGTGCTCAGTGCAGTGTACACCCTCTCTGGGTGTGTTTGGTGCAGTGTACACAGTCCCTGGGAGTGCTCAGTGCAGTGTACACACTCTCTGGGTGTGTTTGGTGCAGTGTACACAGTCCCTGGGAGTGCTCAGTGCCGTGTACACACTCTCTGGGTGTGTTTGGTGCAGTGTACACAGTCCCTGGGAGTGCTCAGTGCAGTGTACACACTCTCTGGGTGTGTTTGGTGCAGTGTACACAGTCCCTGGGAGTGCTCAGTGCCGTGTACACACTCTCTGGGTGTGCCTGTGCAGTGTACACAGTCCCTGGGAGTGCTCAGTGCAGTGTACACCCTCTCTGGGTGTGCCTGTGCAGTGTACACAGTCCCTGGGAGTGCTCAGTGCCGTGTACACACTCTCTGGGTGTGCCTGTGCAGTGTACACAGTCCCTGGGAGTGCTCAGTGCCGTGTACACAGTCCCTGGGAGTGCTCAGTGCCGTGTACACAGTCCCTGGGAGTGCTCAGTGCCGTGTACACACTCTCTGGACACTAACTTGGACGTGGCAACAATTCCGTTTTTAATTTGAATCGAATCTCACCACTGTCTGTACTGCAGCTCTCTGGCCCTTAGTTATTAGCTTAACTCATCTTTCCCTCAGTCCTGATCCTTTTTAGATTCAAACAGCTTCAAGTGTTTCTGCCCTAGAGAGATTTGAACTTAAGAGAGAGAGAGAAAATAAAAACCAAAAGTAAAGGGTTTTGTACAAACGACTCTGGAAGGTAACTGAATAAATGATGACGGATGGCAGTGTCTGTCACTCGGGTAAAATTCGCCCTTGGGCTCCAATGTTGCAGAGTCGAGACACTTGAGTGGGCTTGTTAGCTGGCATGGAATTCGGATCGCGTTCAGAGTTCGGTTCCAGCCAGAGACAGAGTGCTCAGACACGGCTCCCAGTCCCACCAACAGCCCGCTGCTTCTAGAGAGGAAAAGTTTCATTTGTTGATTTTCTTTTTTTGTTGTTGTTATTAACAAGATCTGTGTGTGTTTTCGGGACCTGGAAATTCATTCCCTATCCTCCTCCTGAACCCCAGTTGGAAGGATCCCTTCAGACAGGTGAAAAGGGGTTGGTTTTTTTGTTGTTTTGACTGGCTGGGGAGATTTTGGTTTCCAATGTCATGGGAAATTGGATGCTGTACTGAGGGTCGGAGTAGAGGGGGAGACCTTTTCTTTTTTACAAGCTGTGAAAAGGGAAGGGAGAGAGGAAATCTAGCAGCTGCAGTGACAGGAGACGCCTGGATATAATTGTCAACCGAATCCCGGAAAACAGACCTGCCGGGACTGAACGGAACTAACTATTTCATATCCTCCCAGATGCATCGTCTCCACAGGCATCTGGCTTGTGTTCCTCAGGCAAAGCGTTCAATTTCCACACAAAGTTTGTATTATTTATAATCCTTTACCGACACAAAAAACATTTTTAATACAGTACAGAGCCTTTTATAAAAATATTAGATATTTTTAACGTTTTACGTGCCAATATGATTTGAGAATATGCATCATTTATTTTATAAGCCGCAAGTTTGAGCGATACAGGCATGGTTTTGAAGTATTTCTGTAAATGCTTTTAAAATACTTTACAAATTTCCATGCATTTGCTCAAAATGTTGCACCTTTCTACGGAGATTACATTAAAGTGTGGTCATTATTTTATAAATGCACATACATTTGCTCTAATTATTGTAACTTTGTAGCAATGTCTACATCAGAGCATGGACCATTATATTATAAACATACATATTTTCACTCTAAATATTTTAACACTTACACACAATGTTTGCAATAAGGCACGACATTTTATAACTACACATACATTTGTATTACATATCTTCTATATAATTTTTTATATTAAAACATGGACATTATTTGATAAAAATGAATACATTTGACCTAGATATTTTCACTTTTTAATACGGTGGTTACATTAAAAAATGGTCATTATACATAATCATACATTAGCTTTAAATATTGTGACTTTTAGTTTTGTTTACATTGAAACATGGAATATCATTTTATAAATACATTTGTTCTAAATATTATAAGTTTGATATAGAATTTGCATTAAAGGCTGGAACATGGTTTTATAAATACACAGAAATTTCTACTAAATATTGTGTCTTTGATATAGATTTTTACATTAAAACATGGAATTTTTTTTATAAATACACATACCTTTCTACTAAATATGGTAACCTTTATACATATGATGCTCATATTATAGTGTAGAGAATTGTTTTATAAATCCACACACATTTTCTCTCAATACTGAAACTTTTAAATACAATGTTTACATTAATGCATGGAATGTTGTTTATAAGTGTACACACATTTGGGCTAAATATTTGAACATATATATGATATTTACATTAAAGAATTAAACATTGTTTTCTAATTATGAATAGATTTACTCTAAATATTATGGGATTTATAATATATAACATTTATTTATAATGGTTTACGTTGGAAGCATGAAATATTTTATAAGCATGTATACAAGTGTTCTGAATATTAAACCTTTTAATTAGGATGTTTAGATTAAAACATGGCTATTATTTTATAAATGCACATTTGCTCTAAATATTGTAACTTTGATTTAGATTTTTACACTAAAGCTTAGAGCATGGTTTTATAAATGCACGCACATTTCTACTAAATATTATAACCTTTATACATACAATATTTACATTACAGAATTGTTTTGTAAATCCACATGCAATTTCTCTAAATATTGTACTTTTAACTATAATTAATGCATGGAATGTTATTTATAAATGCTTACACATTTAGTCTAAATATTTTAACATAGATATGATTGCATTTATGAATGTGAATATGGATACATTTACTCTAAATATTATAACATTTATATATAATGGTTTACATTGAAGCGTGAAATTTTATAATTACGTCCACAATTGTTCTGAATATTGTAACATTTATTTATGATGTTTATATTAAACATAGACATTAGTTTATAAACACATACACATTTGCACTAAATATTATAATTTTAAAATGATATTTACATTAAAACATGGAAGGTGTTTTATTAATATATACACATATTTGCTCTATTTCAACTTTGATATGTGATTTTAAATTAAAACATGGGACATTTCAATAAATAAACATTTCTTTGCTGTAAATGGTGTAATATATATATTTACATTAAAGGTGGAAATATTTTATAAATATCAAACATTAGCTCACAATATTGTGAATTTTATGTATGAAGTTTACATTAAAAATTGAACATTATTTATAAATACATGCATATTTTCTCTAAATAGTGTAATTTTAAAATATAATGTTTACATTAATGCATGGAACATTATTCAAATGCACTCATTTAGTCTACATATTGTAAATTTGCTCTATGATTTTTTTTACATTAAGTTATGGTACATTGTTTTGCAGATGCACATTCATTTACACTAAACATTGTAACTTTTAAATATGTTTAAATTAATGCATCAAATATTACTTATAAATACACATTAATTTTGTTTAAATATTTAACTTTGACATGTGAGTTTTACATTGAAGTATGGAACATTGATTTATAAATACCAATTTGCTATAAATATATAACTCAACAGTTGATGTTTACATGGACACTATTTTACAGATATACATTAGTGTATACATTCATACACTTTCCCTAATTTTTGTAACGTTTATATATAATATTTACATTAAAACATGGAACATTACGTCATAATGACAGATACACATTTGCCCTAAATTTTTGTAACTTTTACATATGCTGCTTCTATTAAAACATGGAATGTTATTTTATGAAAATATACATTTGCTCTAAATATTTTGACTTTTATATATGATGTTTATATTTAACCATGAAAAATTGTTCTATAAATGCACACACATTTGCACTTTATAAGTGATGTTTATACCAAAACATGGCAATTTTTAAAAAATATCCAGACATTAGTTCTAAATATTGTAATTTTTATATATGGTGTTACATTAAAACATAAACATTATTTATAAGTTCACACAGATTTATTTGAATTATTTTAACTTTGACATATGATTACATTAAAGCATGCAACATTATTTTATAAATACACATGGATTTGCTCTAAATATTTTATCTTTATATGTGATGTTTTCATTAAAGCATGGAACATTATTTTAATGTTTATATTTAAACATGGAATATTGCATTATAAACATATACACATTTGCCCTAATTTTTAGATATTTGCATGAAGCATGAACATTATTTTATAAAAATGCATACATTTGCTCTGAATAATGTTATTTATATATGCTGTTTGCACTAATACATGGGAAATACTTTATAAACATCCGTGATAAATAATCATACATCTTTACAACATATTTACCATTCAATATTGAGCATATATTGCAAATGTACAAGTTTGTGATAAACTTTATTTGCATTTAACACTAAAATAGGAAATAATTTACATTCACACATTTGTGATAAATATGTATCCATCTACACAGATATTTAGCTGTAAACAGGGAAGCTATTTCACCAACATAGATATATTTCTGACAAATACATTTCACTTTTACACATGATCTTTCTCTGTTCTGCAAACATTTTCGCTTCTGCACACAGCCGTTTAACTGTCTTTAGATCCACTGTCTCACAGTACATGATTCATATTTTTGTACGTGAACTTTTACAGATCGTTCCCTCGTATAAAAATCGATGAGAGCCAACTTTTGTCTGTGCATGTCCTTTTTGTGTGTGTGTGTGTGTGTGTGAGAAAACAAACATTTTGTCAAAAATGGGCATGTTGTGTTTGAGAAATGTCATGAGATTTATCCAAGTTCTTTTTTCAACTCATGACAGCTTTGCAATGAGTTTCTTGCACGTGTTTCAATTTTAAGTGGATTTATTTGATGCAGCCGGTGAATTTAAAACACGTATTTTTTTTTTGGTGAATGTATTTACTGGTTTGCATTATTGAATAACCTCTCTTTTATTCCTCTCTGCAGGTTATCGCTCGTTTTTCGCCATGGATTGTAACTGTGTCTCTGATCTACTGCTTACCCCTCCTCTGCCGACTCTCTGGACCCCAGGTATTGACACTCCTGTCAGCGAGAGAAACTCAGTTTCTTCCGATTTTAAAACCAAGACAGTGTTTGCTACAGGCGCTGATTTCTTTGTCGAGCCCGGACCGGATTGATGTTTGCAGAGAGAATAATTATCTCGCCCTGCCTATTTGTGTGTTATAAAACCTTTCGAAAGAATCGATGAAAGAAGCACTTCAAAGGCTGCAGACAGAGAAGGAGGGATGAGGGGGGAAAGGGGGAAGAGGGGAAGGAAGGTAGCTTAAGGGGGGGGGGGGGGGGGGGGGTGAGAGGGAGAGAATTAGGAAAGCAAGTGAGGCACACGCCGAGGGGGGGGAAAGAGAAAACGTGCGAGGGAGAGGGCGAGTGAGGAAAATGAAGGAAAAAAAGAGAGGGAACTCAGTGAGAAATAAAGAAAACGAGAGACGTGGAAGGCAAGGAGCAGAAGGGGGTAGAGGGAGACAGGGAGTGAGAGTGAAGGCAGGAGAGTGCGAGAGTGAGCAGGTCGGGGGGATGGAGAAGGAAAAGTGAGAGGGAAAACAGCGAGACAGCAGTGTGAGAGAGAATAAGTGAGATGGTGAAATGTAGTCTGATTATCCTCCCACACCATCAACATAACAATGTGTATGACAGTGTCTGTGTCACTGAATAGTGTTCGTAGCTCTGTCTATATCAGTCACTCAATTTTATGTCAGTACATAACACTGTCGATGTCAAACCGAAAACAGTGTTGGTAAGAGTGTTTATAACAGTCCCTATAACAGTATGGAAACAGTTGTCTATAACACTGTCTCCCACAATGTCGATGTCTATTCTAGTGTCTTTATCAGTGATTATAACAATATCTACAACATCGTCTCTAACAGGGTACCTAAGTGGTTATAATAATTTCTGTAATGGTATCTATAACTGGAGCTGTAACTGTGTCTATATCAGTGTCTGCATCAATGACTACAGCAGTATCTATGACAATGGCTGCAACTATATCTATAATATTCTCCATAACAGTTCACACACCAGTGCCAAAAACAGTATTTATAAGAGCTCCAACAACAGTGTTTATAACAGTATGCATGTCAGTGACTACAACAGTGTCTCCCACAGTATCTATCAGTGTCTATAATAGTCTATAATCAGTGCCTCTAAGTGTGATAACAGTGTCTATAATCGTGTCTATATCAGTGGCTACCATAGAATGTAAGAGTGTTTATATCTGTGGTTGTATCAGAATCTGTACCAGTGAATATAACAGCACCTGTAACAAGATTGTCATCTGTGTGTATGACAGTGTCTATATCAGTGACTATAATAGGGCCTAAAACAGTATTGAATACAGTCTCTGTATGAGTGACTATATAAGTTTCTATAACTTTGCCTGTAATGTTGTCTCTGACAGTCTGTAACAGTGCTTGTATCAGTGAATATAAAAATGTTTCCAATAGTGTCTGTGCCAGAATCTATTAATGTAGATAATAGTGTCTATTATTATCAATGTCTGTAATAGTGTCTATGACAATAACAGATTCTACAACAGAGGAAGTAACATTGTCTATATCTGTGGCTATAACAGTTTCTATGGCAATGTCTACAATGGTACATAATCACAATAACAGTGACTACATCAGTGAATATTACAGTGTTTGGAACAGTGTCTATAGCAGTGACGATATTAGTATCTATGACAGTGTCTGTAAATATGTCTATAACATTACCCATATCAGTGACTATAACCGTCTCTATACCACAGTCTGTATCAGTGCATATCAGAGGATCAATATCAATGTTTATAACAGTGTCTGAAACAATGCTTATGTCAGTGACTAAAATAACAGTGTCTATAATAGGGTCTTTCACAATAATTATATTAGTTTCTATATTAGTGTCTGTAACAGTGACTACACCAGTGTCTACAACAGTGCCTATAAATAGTGTGTGTGTCAGTCATCTATATCAGTGTCTATAATAACATGTATATCAGTGAGTATAAACATCTATTGTGATGTCTATAATAGTGACAATGTGAGTAGCAATAACAGTGCCTGTCACAGTGACTACATTAGTATCCAAAGCAGAATCCATAACAGTGTCTGCATCAGTGACTGTTACTGTATCTATAATAGTGTCTGTGATAGTATCTACAACATCAATATAGTAGTGTTTATATCTCTGGTTAGAACAGTGGATGTAATTATGTCTAGCACAGTACATACATCAGTGACATTAACACTGTCTAAAGGAGTATCTATATCAGTGTCTATATCAGTGGCTATAACACTGCCTATAACAGTATTGATAATAGTGGCTACATCTGTGGCTATAATAGTGTCTATATCAGTGTTGATAACTGTTGGTTAATCAGTGTCTGTAACAGAGTCTTGTATCAGTGACTATAACTGTTCCTGTAATATTATCTATATCAAAGTCCACAATAGTGTCTGTATCAGTGCCTATGTCAATGTCTACAATAGAGTCTATATCAGTGTTTATAATAGTGTCCGTAACAGTGACTACAAAGATGTCTCAGACAGTGTCCATGATGGAGAATGCAATGGTGTCTATACCAGTGAGTATATTAGTTTCTATATTTGCCTGTATCAGTAGCTAAAAGTGTCTATATAAGTGTTTATACAACAATGTCTATGACTGTCTATAATATAGTACATAACAGCATTTATATCAGTATCTCTAACAGTATTTATAAGATTGTATCAGTGACTATATTAGTGCCTGTGTCAGTATATATAGCAATTTCAGTAAGATTGTCTATATCATTGCCCATACCTGTCCACATCAGCACCTTTATCATCAATATTTGTAATATTGTCTATATCAGCATCTATGTCAGTGTTTATATAATTATCGATATCAACATTTACATCAATGTCTATAACTGTCTTTAACAGTCATTATCAGTGTCTATAACAACATTTTGTCAATATAATTGATAAAACTATCTATAGTGGTATCTGTGTCAGTCTCTCCATGTATTATAATATTGTCTATATCAGCATCTACGTCAGTGTCTATAACTGTGTCCATAAGTGTCTATGTCAGTGACTATAACTGTGTCAAGAACATCATGTCAATCACTGTCTACAGCAATGGCTATAACAGTGTTTATATTAGATTATTAGTATCTATACCAATATCTGTAACTGCAAATGAGTCTACATCAGTGCCTGTAACATTGTCTATATCAATCTCTATAATATTGTTTATGACTGTGTCTGTAATAGTCTCTATATCAATCTATATCATTGTCTATACCTGTTTTATATAATGTCTATACCAGCATCTTTATCAGCAATTTTTTGTAATATTGTCTATATCAGCATCAATATAATTTTTCTATAATTGTTTATATCAGTATCTATAACTGTCTATAATGCAGGCTATATCAGTGTCTATAACAGTATTGATGTCAGTGACGTTCAAAGTGTGCATATCAAAGTTTATATCAAAGTGTATAACTACCTATAACTGCACCTTATGACAGTGACAATAACAATGCTTAAATAAATGAATGTAGCAGGTCTATAGAAGTGTCAATGTTAAGTTCTATATCATAGATTATAACATTGTCTATTCAATTGTTTATAATAATGTCTATAGCCATATCTCTATCAGTGATCATAACACTGACTATAGCATTTTTAAAAGTGACTATAACATTGTATGTAACTGAATATATAACAGTACATAAATATAGTGCCTATATCAGTGTCGCTATCAGTGACTAGGTCAGTGTTAATAACAATGTATATCGCAGTTTCTAAAAGCATGTCTAACTCAGTGACTATAATAATTTCTATACCAGTGTGTGTATCAAAATCGAGATCAGTCTCTATAACAGTGTATAAATCAATTTCAGTAACACCATCTTGATCAATGTCTATAATAATGTCATGTCTATAACAGTGTGTATGTCAGTCACTATCACAGTATCTATAAGGGTTTCTATATCAGTGTCTATAGCAGTGACTACAACAATGTCCACGTCAGTCTCTACATCAGGGAATATAACAATAGCCTTAGCAATGTCTAGAACATTGATTATAGAATTATCTATATCAGTGGCTATAACAGAGTCTATAACAATATCTTTAGCAGTCGCTATCACAATGTCCATATCAGTGACTGTATCAGTGTCTATATTGGTGCCTATAACAGTGTCTAACAGAGAGTATAACGGTACCTGTAACGTTGTCTTTATTAGTCTCTACAACATTATTGATATCACTGTATATAGAAGATCCCATAACAGTACTGAAATATTGCTTATATAAGAGACTGTAACAATACATGTAAGAGTGAATAGAAAGGCATCTATAAGGATGTTGATGACAGTAACCAGAACAGTTAAGATGTCAGTGACCAAAACAACATTAATAACAATACCAGAATCAAGAACAATGATAGTGTCTGTATCATTACCTATAAAAGTGTCTGAAACAGTGCCAAAAACATAGTCCCTGCTCTGGTCACAGACAATGAGATTATGTAGAACCGTGTATATATCAGTGACTATAACAATCTCTATGCCAGTGTCTATTACTATAAATATATCTAGAACATAGTTTATGACAATGTCAATGACAGCATCTATATCAGTGTGTATAACAGTGATTTAACACTGTTGACATTAGTGACTATAATAGTATTGGTATCAGTGAATACAATGTCTGTGACACTATACATCTCAATGTTTCTAATAGTGTCAACACCAGTATTCATTACAGAGATTGTGACAGTTTATAGGTCAGTGTATACAAAAGTGACTACAACAGTGTCTATCTCAGTTGCTAAATCAGTGTCTATAGCATTGTTTAATTAAAAGACTGTAACAATATTGATAGTGGTGACTTTAATGGTGTCTATGGGGCATCTATAACAGTAACCAAAGCAGTTATGGTATCAGTGAACAAAACAGCATCAATAACAGCACCTACATCAAGAACAATAACAGTGTCAGTATCAGTGACTGTAAACATTGCTGTAACAGTGACTCTGTCAGTGACTATCGCAGGGATCTATAACACTGTCTACTTCAGTGCTTATAACAATCTCTATACAGTGTTTAACACAGTCATTATTACAGTGATCTATATCAGCCTCTATAATACTGTACATACAGTGACTATCAAAGTATCTCAAACATTATTTATAACAATACCCAAAGCAGTGTTGATATCAGTGTCTATAACACTGGCAAATCAGAGTTCACAACAGTATAAGTGTCCATAATAGTTTCGATACCAATGACAGTAACAGTGACTATATTGGCATCTATATCACTCTAATAAGCATCTGTTTCAGTGTCTAAAGCAATGTCCATAGCAGTCTCTATATCAGTGTCTTTGACAGTGTCTATAACAGAGATTATATTAGTGTAACATTGTCTCTATCTGTCTCTATATCTTTGTTGATATCACTATCTATATCAGAGCCAATAGCAGTATCAATATCATTGTTTATATAACATACAAAAACAGTACCTTTAAGAGTGACCATAAAAGGATGATGATAATAGTACATATAACATTGTCTCTATCAGTTTCCATGGCATCGTTGTTATCACTATCTAAATGAGATTCCATAATGATATCTATAACATTGTGTTATAAACAGTGCATGCACCAGTGTCTATAACTATTGGTTATATCAGTCACTATAAATTGTTGATATCACTATCTATTTGAGATTCTATAACAGTATCTATAAAATTGTTTACATAAGAGAGTATAACAATATGATTGACTGTAAAGTTATTTATAAGGGTGTCTGTAACATAACATTTATGATATCACTGTGCAAAACAGCATCAGGCACAATATCTATATCAATAAGAATAATATGTCAATATCAGTGATTATAAAAGTGTCTGTTACAGTGACAAAACCATTGTCTATAGAAGGGATTTTAATATTATAACAGTGATTATATCAGTGTCTATAATAGTGTCAATGCCATGACTCTAATAGTGTCAACGTCAGTATCTATAAGAGTGGACAAAGCAGTGACTATAAAAGTATGTGTAACACTGTTTATAACAATGCCAATAACAGTATCAATATTAATGGTTATAACAGTGACTTAACAATAGCTATACAACAGTGTCTATATCATTGGCTTTAACAATATCTATCTCAGTGAATACATCAATATCTATGAGTGTTCATCACAGTGTCTATTTCAGTGTTTATAATAGTGCCTGTAACAGTGTGTATAACAGTGATTTAGTTGGTGACTACATGAGTATTTATACCAATGTCCATGTCAGTGACTCTGCCAATGTCTGTAATGGTGTCTTTCTTAGTGTCTAAAACAGAGACTACATAACTGTTTATATCACTGTGTCGAAAGGTATCTGCAACAGGTCTATATCCCTGACTAGAATATCATCTGCACCGATGGAGAGATCAGTATCAAAAACAGTGTTTGCTTCACTGTCGATGTTATTGGCGATAACACTGTCCATAACACTGTCTATATCCTTGTCCAAAAATGAGTCTGCAGCAATGACAGGAACAATGACAATTTCTGCATCTGCATCAATTGAAAATACTATCTGTTTCAGCCCATACCAGTGTCTATTCAGTGTTTATATTATGGACTATGATTGTACCTTTATCAGTTGCGCCAGTAGTGTCTTATCAATGAGTGTAACAGTTCCTACAGTGTTTCTTACAGTGTCTACATCAGTGTTTCTTACAGTGTCCACATGAGTGATTCTAACCGTGTCCACAACAGTGTTTCTTACAGTGTCCACATCAGTGTTTCTAACAGCGTCCACATCAGTGTTTCTAACAGTGTCCACATCAGTGTTTCTTACAGTGTCCACATCAGTGTTTCTAACAGTGTCTACATCAGTGTTTCTAACAGTGTCCACATCAGTGTTTCTAACACTGTCCACATCAGTGTTTCTTACAGTGTCCACATCAGTGTTTCTAACAGTGTCCACATCAGTGTTTCTTACAGTGTCCACATCAGTGTTTCTAACAGTGTCTACATCAGTGTTTCTAACAGTGTCTGCATCAGTGTTTCTTACATTGTCCACATCAGTGTTTCTAACAGTGTCCACATCAGTGTTTCCTACAGTGTCCACATCAATGTTTCTTACAGTGTCCACATCAATGTTTCTAACAGTGTCCACATCAGTCTGTCTAACAGTGTCCACATCAGTTTTTCATGCAGTGTCCACATCAGTGTGTCTAACAGTGTCCACATCAGTGTTTCGAACAGGGTCCACATCAGTGTTTCTACAAATGTCCACATCAATGTTTCCAACAGTGTCCACATCAGTGTTTCCAACAGTGTCCACATCAGTGTTTCTTACATTGTCCACATCAGTGTTTCTAACAGTGTCCACATCAGTGTTTCTAACAGTGCCCACATCAGTGTTTCTTACAGTGTCCACATCAGTGATTCCAACAGTTTCCACATCAGTGTTTCTTACAGTGTCTACATCAGTGTTTCTTACAGTGTCCACATCAGTGTTTCTAACAGTGTCCACATCAATGTTTCTTACAGTGTCCACATCAGTGTTTCTTACAGTGACCACATCAGTGTGTCTAACAGCGTCCACATCAGTCTGTCTAACAGTGTCCACATCAGTTTTTCATGCAGTGTCCACATCAGTGTGTCTAACAGTGTCCACATCATTGTTTCGAACAGGGTCCACATCAGTGTTTCTACAAATGTCCACATCAATGTTTCCAACAGTGTCCACATCAGTGTTTCCAACAGTGTCCACATCAGTGTTTCTAACAGTCTCCACATCAGTGTTTGTAACAGTGTCCACATCAGTGTTTCCAACAGTGTCCACATCTTTGTTTCTTACAGTGTCCACATCAGTGTTTCGTACAATGTCCAATTAAGTGTTTCTAACAGTGTCCACATCTTTGTTTCTTACAGTGTCCACATCAGTGTTTCTTACAATGTCCAATTAAGTGTTTCTAACAGTGTCCACATCAGTGCGTCTAACAGTGTGTACATCAGTGTTTCTAACAGTGTCCGCATCAGTATTTCCTGCAGTGTCCACATCAGTTTTTCTACCAGTGTCCACATCAATGTTTCTTACAGTGTCCACATCAATGTTTCTAACACTATTCTCATCAGTATTTCTTACACTGTCCACATCAGTGTTTCTAACAGTTCCCACATCAGTGTTTCTTACAGTGTCCACATCAGTCTGTCTAACAGTGTCCACATCAGTTTTTCATGCAGTGTCCACATCAGTGTGTCTAACAGTGTCCACATCAGTGTTTCGAACAGGGTCCACATCTTGTGTTTCTTACAGTGTCCACATCAGTGTTTCTAACAGTGTCCACGTCTTGTGTTTCTTACAGTGTCCACATCAGTGTTTCTTTCAGTGTCCAATTAAGTGTGTCGAACAGTGTCCACATCAGTGTTTCTAACAGTGTCCACATCAGTGTTTCTAACAGTGCCCACATCAGTGTGTCTTACAGTGTCCACACCAGTGTTTCTTACAGTGTCCACATCAGTGTTTCTTACAGTGTCCACATCAGTGATTCCAACAGTTTCCACATCAGTGTTTCGTACAGTGTCTACATCAGTGTTTCTTACAGTGTCCACATCAGTGTTTCTAACAGCGTCCACATCTTGTGTTTCTTACAGTGTCCACATCAGTGTGTCTTTCAGTGTCCAATTAAGTGTGTCTAACAGTGTCTACATCAGTGTTTCTTACAGTGTCCACATCAGTGTTTCTTACAGTGTCGACATCAGTGTTTCTAACAGTGTCCACATCAGTGTTTCTTTCAGTGTCCAATTAAGTGTGTCGAACAGTGTCCACATCAGTGTTTCTAACAGTGTCCACATCAGTGTGTCTAACAGTGTCCACATCAGTGTTTCTAACAGGGTCCACGTCTGTATTTCAAACAGTGCCCACATCAGTGTTTCTAACAGTGTCTACATCAATGTTTCTTACATTGTCCACATCAGTGTTTGTAACAGTGTCCACATCAGTGTTTCTTACAGTGTCCACATCAGTGTTTCTTACAGTGTCCACATCAATGTTTCTTACAGTGTCCACATCAGTGTTTCTAACAGTGTCCTCATCAGTCTGTCTAACAGTGTCCACATCAGTTTTTCATGCAGTGTCCACATCAGTGTTTCTTACAGTGTCCACATCAGTGTTTCTTACAGTGTCCACATCAGTGTTTCCAACAGTGTCCACATCTTTGTTTCTTACAGTGTCCACATCAGTGTTTCGTACAATGTCCAATTAAGTTTTTCCAACAGTGTCCACATTTTTGTTTCTTACAGTGTCCACATCAGTGTTTCTTACAATGTCCAATTAAGTGTTTCTAACAGTGTCCACATCTTTGTTTCTTACAGTGTCCACATCAGTGTTTCTTACAATGTCCAATTAAGTGTTTCTAACAGTGTCCACATCAGTGTTTCCTACAGTGTCCACATCACTTTTTCTACCAGTGTCCACATCAATGTTTCTTACAGTGTCCACATCAATGTTTCTAACACTATTCTCATCAGTATTTCTTACAGTGTCCACATCAGTGTTTCTAACAGTTCCCACATCAGTGTTTCTTACAGTGTCCACATCAGTGTTTGTAACAGTGTCCACATCAGTGTTTCCAACTGTGTCCACATCAGTGTTTCTTACAGTGTCCACATCAGTGTTTCTAACAGTGTCCACGTCTGTGTTTCAAACAGTGCCCACATCAGTGTTTCTTACAGTGTCCACATCAGTGATTCCAACAGTTTCCACATCAGTGTTTCGTACAGTGTCCACATCAATGTTTCTAACAGTGTCTACATCAGTGTTTCTTACATTGTCCACATCAGTGTTTCTAACAGTGTCCACATCAGTGTTTCTTACAGTGTCCACATCAGTGTTTCTAACAGTGTCTACATCAGTGTTTCTTACATTGTCCACATCAGTGTTTCTTACAGTGTCCACATCAGTGTTTCTTACAGTGTCCACATCAGTCTGTCTAACAGTGTCGACATCAGTTTTTCATGCAGTGTCCACATCAGTGTGTCTAACAGTGTCCACATCAGTGTTTCGAACCGGGTCCACATCAGTGTTTCTACAAATGTCCACATCAATGTTTCCAACAGTGTCCACATCAGTGTTTCCAACAGTGTCCACATCAGTGTTTCTAACATTGTCCACATCAGTGTTTCTAACAGTGTCCACATCAGTGTTTGTAACAGTGTCCACATCAGTGTTTCCAAGAGTGTCCACATCAGTGTTTCTTACAGTGTCCACATCAGTGTTTCTAACAGTGTCCACATCAGTGATTCCAACAGTGTCCACATCATTTTTTCTAACAGTGTCCACATCAGTGTTTCTTACAGTGTCCACATCAGTGTTTCTTACAGTGTCCACAACAGTGTTTCTAACAGTATCCACATCAGTGTTTCTTACAGTGTCCACGTCTGTGTTTCAAACAGTTCCCACATCAGTGTTTCATACAGTGTCCACATCAGTGATTCCAACAGTTTCCACATCAGTGTTTCGTACAGTGTCTACATCAGTGTTTCTTACAGTGTCCACATCAGTGTTTCTAACAGCGTCCACATCTTGTGTTTCTTACAGTGTCCACATCAGTGTGTCTTTCAGTGTCCAATTAAGTGTGTCTAACAGTGTCTACATCAGTGTTTCTTACAGTGTCCACATCAGTGTTTCTTACAGTGTCGACATCAGTGTTTCTAACAGTGTCCACATCAGTGTTTCTTTCAGTGTCCAATTAAGTGTGTCGAACAGTGTCCACATCAGTGTTTCTAACAGTGTCCACATCAGTGTGTCTAACAGTGTCCACATCAGTGTTTCTAACAGGGTCCACGTCTGTGTTTCAAACTGTGCCCACATCAGTGTTTCTAACAGTGTCTACATCAATGTTTCTTACATTGTCCACATCAGTGTTTGTAACAGTGTCCACATCAGTGTTTCTTACAGTGTCCACATCAGTGTTTCTTACAGTGTCCACATCAATGTTTCTTACAGTGTCCACATCAGTGTTTCTAACAGTGTCCTCATCAGTCTGTCTAACAGTGTCCACATCAGTTTTTCATGCAGTGTCCACATCAGTGTTTCTTACAGTGTCCACATCAGTGTTTCTTACAGTGTCCACATCAGTGTTTCCAACAGTGTCCATATCTTTGTTTCTTACAGTGTCCACATCAGTGTTTCGTACAATGTCCAATTAAGTTTTTCCAACAGTGTCCACATTTTTGTTTCTTACAGTGTCCACATCAGTGTTTCGTACAATGTCCAATTAAGTGTTTCTAACAGTGTCCACATCTTTGTTTCTTACAGTGTCCACATCAGTGTTTCTTACAATGTCCAATTAAGTGTTTCTAACAGTGTCCACATCAGTGTTTCCTACAGTGTCCACATCACTTTTTCTACCAGTGTCCACATCAATGTTTCTTACAGTGTCCACATCAGTGTTTCTAACAGTTCCCACATCACTGTTTCTTACAGTGTCCACATCAGTGTTTGTAACAGTGTCCACATCAGTGTTTCCAACTGTGTCCACATCAGTGTTTCTTACAGTGTCCACATCAGTGTTTCTAACAGTGTCCACGTCTGTGTTTCAAACAGTGCCCACATCAGTGTTTCTTACAGTGTCCACATCAGTGATTCCAACAGTTTCCACATCAGTGTTTCGTACAGTGTCCACATCAATGTTTCTAACAGTGTCTACATCAGTGTTTCTTACATTGTCCACATCAGTGTTTCTAACAGTGTCCACATCAGTGTTTCTTACAGTGTCCACATCAGTGTTTCTAACAGTGTCTACATCAGTGTTTCTTACATTGTCCACATCAGTGTTTCTTACAGTGTCCACATCAGTGTTTCTTACAGTGTCCACATCAGTCTGTCTAACAGTGTCGACATCAGTTTTTCATGCCGTGTCCACATCAGTGTGTCTAACAGTGTCCACATCAGTGTTTCGAACCGGGTCCACATCAGTGTTTCTACAAATGTCCACATCAATGTTTCCAACAGTGTCCACATCAGTGTTTCCAACAGTGTCCACATCAGTGTTTCTAACATTGTCCACATCAGTGTTTCTAACAGTGTCCACATCAGTGTTTGTAACAGTGTCCACATCAGTGTTTCCAAGAGTGTCCACATCAGTGTTTCTTACAGTGTCCACATCAGTGTTTCTAACAGTGTCCACATCAGTGATTCCAAGAGTGTCCACATCATTTTTTCTAACAGTGTCCACATCAGTGTTTCTTACAGTGTCCACATCAGTGTTTCTTACAGTGTCCACAACAGTGTTTCTAACAGTATCCACATCAGTGTTTCTTACAGTGTCCACGTCTGTGTTTCAAACAGTTCCCACATCAGTGTTTCATACAGTGTCCACATCAGTGATTCCAACAGTGTCCACATCAGTGTTTCTAACAGTGTCCACATCAGTGTTTCTTACAGTGTCCACATCAGTGTTTCTTACAGTGTCCACATCAGTGTTTCTAACAGTATCCACATCAGTGTTTCTTAAAGTGTCCACATCAGTGTTTCTTACAGTGTCCACATCAGTGTTTCTTACAGTGTCCACATCAGTGTTTCTAACAGTGTCCACATCAGTGTTTCTAACAGTGTCCACATCAGTGTTTGTAACAGTGTCCACATCAGTGTTTCCAACAGTGTCCACGTCAGTGTTTCTAACAGTGTCCACATCAGTGTTTCTAACAGTGTCCACATCAGTGTTTCCAAGAGTGTCCACATCAGTGTTTCTTACAGTGTCCACATCAGTGTTTCTAACAGTGTCCACATCATTGTTTGTAACAGTGTCCACATCAGTGATTCCAAGAGTGTCCACATCAGTGTTTCTTACAGTGTCCACATCAGTCTGTCTATATCAGTGTTTCTAACAATCTCCACATCAGTGTTTCTAACAGTGTCCACATCAGTGTTTCTTCCAGTGTCCACATCAGTGTTTCTAACAATATCCACATCAGTGTTTCTTACAGTGTCCACATCAGTGTTTCTTACAGTGTCTACATCAGTGTTTCTAACAGTGTCCACATCAGTGTTTCTTACAGTGTCCACATCAGTGTTTCTAACAGTGTCCACATCAGTGTTTCTAACAGCGTCTACATCAGTGTTTCTTACAGTGTCCACATCAGTGTTTCTAACAGTGTCCACATCAGTGTTTCTTACAGTGTCCACATCAGTGTTTGTAACAGTGTCCACATCAGTGTTTCCAAGTGTGTCCACATCAGTGTTTCTTACAGTGTCCACATCAGTGTTTCTAACAGTGTCCACGTCTGTGTTTGTAACAGTGTCCACATCAGTGTTTCCAACTGTGTCCACATCAGTGTTTCTTACAGTGTCCACATCAGTGTTTCTAACAGTGTCCACGTCTGTGTTTCAAACAGTGCCCACATCAGTGTTTCTTACAGTGTCCACATCAGTGATTCCAACAGTTTCCACATCAGTGTTTCGTACAGTGTCCACATCAATGTTTCTAACAGTGTCTACATCAGTGTTTCTTACATTGTCCACATCAGTGTTTCTAACAGTGTCCACATCAGTGTTTCTTACAGTGTCCACATCAGTGTTTCTAACAGTGTCTACATCAGTGTTTCTTACATTGTCCACATCAGTGTTTCTTACAGTGTCCACATCAGTGTTTCTTACAGTGTCCACATCAGTCTGTCTAACAGTGTCGACATCAGTTTTTCATGCAGTGTCCACATCAGTGTGTCTAACAGTGTCCACATCAGTGTTTCGAACAGGGTCCACATCAGTGTTTCTACAAATGTCCACATCAATGTTTCCAACAGTGTCCACATCAGTGTTTCCAACAGTGTCCACATCAGTGTTTCTAACATTGTCCACATCAGTGTTTCTAACAGTGTCCACATCAGTGTTTGTAACAGTGTCCACATCAGTGTTTCCAAGAGTGTCCACATCAGTGTTTCTTACAGTGTCCACATCAGTGTTTCTAACAGTGTCCACATCAGTGATTCCAACAGTGTCCATATCATTTTTTCTAACAGTGTCCACATCAGTGTTTCTTACAGTGTCCACATCAGTGTTTCTTACAGTGTCCACAACAGTGTTTCTAACAGTATCCACATCAGTGTTTCTTACAGTGTCCACGTCTGTGTTTCAAACAGTTCCCACATCAGTGTTTCATACAGTGTCCACATCAGTGATTCCAACAGTGTCCACATCAGTGTTTCTAACAGTGTCCACATCAGTGTTTCTTACAGTGTCCACATCAGTGTTTCTTAGAGTGTCCACATCAGTGTTTCTAACAGTATCCACATCATTGTTTCTTAAAGTGTCCACATCAGTGTTTCTTACAGTGTCCACATCAGTGTTTCTAACAGTGTCCACATCAGTGTTTCTAACAGTGTCCACATCAGTGTTTGTAACAGTGTCCACATCAGTGTTTCCAACAGTGTCCACGTCAGTGTTTCTAACAGTGTCCACATCAGTGTTTCTAACAGTGTCCACATCAGTGTTTCCAAGAGTGTCCACATCAGTGTTTCTTACAGTGTCCACATCAGTGTTTCTAACAGTGTCCACATCATTGTTTGTAACAGTGTCCACATCAGTGATTCCAAGAGTGTCCACATCAGTGTTTCTTACAGTGTCCACATCAGTCTGTCTATATCAGTGTTTCTAACAATCTCCACATCAGTGTTTCTAACAGTGTCCACATCAGTGTTTCTTACAGTGTCCACATCAGTGTTTCTAACAATATCCACATCAGTGTTTCTTACAGTGTCCACATCAGTGTTTCTAACAGTGTCCACATCAGTGTTTCTTACAGTGTCCACATCAGTGTTTCTTAGAGTGTCCACATCAGTGTTTCTAACAGTATCCACATCATTGTTTCTTAAAGTGTCCACATCAGTGTTTCTTACAGTGTCCACATCAGTGTTTCTTACAGTGTCCACATCAGTGTTTCTAACAGTGTCCACATCAGTGTTTGTAACAGTGTCCACATCAGTGTTTCCAACAGTGTCCACGTCAGTGTTTCTAACAGTGTCCACATCAGTGTTTCTAACAGTGTCCACATCAGTGTTTCCAAGAGTGTCCACATCAGTGTTTCTTACAGTGTCCACATCAGTGTTTCTAACAGTGTCCACATCATTGTTTGTAACAGTGTCCACATCAGTGATTCCAAGAGTGTCCACATCAGTGTTTCTTACAGTGTCCACATCAGTCTGTCTATATCAGTGTTTCTAACAATCTCCACATCAGTGTTTCTAACAGTGTCCACATCAGTGTTTCTTACAGTGTCCACATCAGTGTTTCTAACAATATCCACATCAGTGTTTCTTACAGTGTCCACATCAGTGTTTCTTACAGTGTCTACATCAGTGTTTTTTACAGTGTCCACATCAGTGTTTCTAACAGTGTCCACATCAGTGTTTCTTACAGTGTCCACATCAGTGTTTCTAACAGTGTCCACATCAGTGTTTCTAACAGCGTCTACATCAGTGTTTCTTACAGTGTCCACATCAGTGTTTCTAACAGCGTCTACATCAGTGTTTCTTACAGTGTCCACATCAGTGTTTCTAACAGTGTCCACATCAGTGTTTCTTACAGTGTCCACATCAGTGTTTGTAACAGTGTCCACATCAGTGTTTCCAAGTGTGTCCACATCAGTGTTTCTTACAGTGTCCACATCAGTGTTTCTAACAGTGTCCACGTCTGTGTTTGTAACAGTGTCCACATCAGTGTTTCCAACTGTGTCCACATCAGTGTTTCTTACAGTGTCCACATCAGTGTTTCTAACAGTGTCCACGTCTGTGTTTCAAACAGTGCCCACATCAGTGTTTCTTACAGTGTCCACATCAGTGATTCCAACAGTTTCCACATCAGTGTTTCGTACAGTGTCCACATCAATGTTTCTAACAGTGTCTACATCAGTGTTTCTTACATTGTCCACATCAGTGTTTCTAACAGTGTCCACATCAGTGTTTCTTACAGTGTCCACATCAGTGTTTCTAACAGTGTCTACATCAGTGTTTCTTACATTGTCCACATCAGTGTTTCTTACAGTGTCCACATCAGTGTTTCTTACAGTGTCCACATCAGTCTGTCTAACAGTGTCGACATCAGTTTTTCATGCAGTGTCCACATCAGTGTGTCTAACAGTGTCCACATCAGTGTTTCGAACAGGGTCCACATCAGTGTTTCTACAAATGTCCACATCAATGTTTCCAACAGTGTCCACATCAGTGTTTCCAACAGTGTCCACATCAGTGTTTCTAACATTGTCCACATCAGTGTTTCTAACAGTGTCCACATCAGTGTTTGTAACAGTGTCCACATCAGTGTTTCCAAGAGTGTCCACATCAGTGTTTCTTACAGTGTCCACATCAGTGTTTCTAACAGTGTCCACATCAGTGATTCCAACAGTGTCCATATCATTTTTTCTAACACTGTCCACATCAGTGTTTCTTACAGTGTCCACATCAGTGTTTCTTACAGTGTCCACAACAGTGTTTCTAACAGTATCCACATCAGTGTTTCTTACAGTGTCCACGTCTGTGTTTCAAACAGTTCCCACATCAGTGTTTCATACAGTGTCCACATCAGTGATTCCAACAGTGTCCACATCAGTGTTTCTAACAGTGTCCACATCAGTGTTTCTTACAGTGTCCACATCAGTGTTTCTTAGAGTGTCCACATCAGTGTTTCTAACAGTATCCACATCATTGTTTCTTAAAGTGTCCACATCAGTGTTTCTTACAGTGTCCACATCAGTGTTTCTAACAGTGTCCTCATCAGTGTTTCTAACAGTGTCCACATCAGTGTTTGTAACAGTGTCCACATCAGTGTTTCCAACAGTGTCCACGTCAGTGTTTCTAACAGTGTCCACATCAGTGTTTCTAACAGTGTCCACATCAGTGTTTCCAAGAGTGTCCACATCAGTGTTTCTTACAGTGTCCACATCAGTGTTTCTAACAGTGTCCACATCATTGTTTGTAACAGTGTCCACATCAGTGATTCCAAGAGTGTCCACATCAGTGTTTCTTACAGTGTCCACATCAGTCTGTCTATATCAGTGTTTCTAACAATCTCCACATCAGTGTTTCTAACAGTGTCCACATCAGTGTTTCTTACAGTGTCCACATCAGTGTTTCTAACAATATCCACATCAGTGTTTCTTACAGTGTCCACATCAGTGTTTCTAACAGTGTCCACATCAGTGTTTCTTACAGTGTCCACATCAGTGTTTCTTAGAGTGTCCACATCAGTGTTTCTAACAGTATCCACATCATTGTTTCTTAAAGTGTCCACATCAGTGTTTCTTACAGTGTCCACATCAGTGTTTCTTACAGTGTCCACATCAGTGTTTCTAACAGTGTCCACATCAGTGTTTGTAACAGTGTCCACATCAGTGTTTCCAACAGTGTCCACGTCAGTGTTTCTAACAGTGTCCACATCAGTGTTTCTAACAGTGTCCACATCAGTGTTTCCAAGAGTGTCCACATCAGTGTTTCTTACAGTGTCCACATCAGTGTTTCTAACAGTGTCCACATCATTGTTTGTAACAGTGTCCACATCAGTGATTCCAAGAGTGTCCACATCAGTGTTTCTTACAGTGTCCACATCAGTCTGTCTATATCAGTGTTTCTAACAATCTCCACATCAGTGTTTCTAACAGTGTCCACATCAGTGTTTCTTACAGTGTCCACATCAGTGTTTCTAACAATATCCACATCAGTGTTTCTTACAGTGTCCACATCAGTGTTTCTTACAGTGTCTACATCAGTGTTTTTTACAGTGTCCACATCAGTGTTTCTAACAGTGTCCACATCAGTGTTTCTTACAGTGTCCACATCAGTGTTTCTAACAGTGTCCACATCAGTGTTTCTTACAGTGTCCACATCAGTGTTTGTAACAGTGTCCACATCAGTGTTTCCAAGAGTGTCCACATCAGTGTTTCTTACAGTGTCCACATCAGTGTTTCTAACAGTGTCCACGTCTGTGTTTGTAACAGTGTCCACATCAGTGTTTCCAACTGTGTCCACATCAGTGTTTCTAACAGTATCCACATCAGTGTTTCTTACAGTGTCCACGTCTGTGTTTCAAACAGTTCCCACATCAGTGTTTCATACAGTGTCCACATCAGTGTTTCCAACTGTGTCCACATCAGTGTTTCTAACAGTGTCCACGTCTGTGTTTCAAACAGTGCCCACATCAGTGTTTCTTACAGTGTCCACATCAGTGATTCCAACAGTTTCCACATCAGTGTTTCGTACAGTGTCCACATCAATGTTTCTAACAGTGTCTACATCAGTGTTTCTTACATTGTCCACATCAGTGTTTCTAACAGTGTCCACATCAGTGTTTCTTACAGTGTCCACATCAGTGTTTCTAACAGTGTCTACATCAGTGTTTCTTACATTGTCCACATCAGTGTTTCTTACAGTGTCCACATCAGTGATTCCAACAGTTTCCACATCAGTCTGTCTAACAGTGTCGACATCAGTTTTTCATGCAGTGTCCACATCAGTGTGTCTAACAGTGTCCACATCAGTGTTTCGAACAGGGTCCACATCAGTGTTTCTACAAATGTCCACATCAATGTTTCCAACAGTGTCCACATCAGTGTTTCCAACAGTGTCCACATCAGTGTTTCTAACATTGTCCACATCAGTGTTTCTAACAGTGTCCACATCAGTGTTTGCAACAGTGTCCACATCAGTGTTTCTAACAGTGTCCACGTCTGTGTTTCTAACAGTGTCCACATCAGTGTTTCTTACAGTGTCCACATCAGTGTTTCGTACAGTGTCCACATCAGTGTTTCTAACAATGTCCACATCAGTGTTTCTAACAGTGTCCACATCAGTGTTTCTAACAGTGTCCACATCTTTGTTTCTTACAGTGTCCACATCAGTGTATCTAACAGTGTCCACATCAGTGTTTCTTACAGTGTCCACATCAGTGTTTCTTACAGTCTCCACATCAGTGTTTTTAACAGTGTCCACATCAGTGATTCCAACAGTTTCCACATCAGTGTTTCGTACAGTGTCCACATCAGTGTTTCTAACAGTATCTACATCAGTGTTTCTTACATTGTCCACATCAGTGTTTCTAACAGTGTCCACATCAGTGTTTCGTACAGTGTCCACATCAGTGTTTCTAACAGTGTCTACATCAGTGTTTCGTACAGTGTCCACATCAGTTTTTCTAACAGTGTCTACATCAGTGTTTCGTACAGTGTCCACATCAGTGTTTCTTACAGTGTCCACATCAGTGTTTCTAACAGTGTCTACATCAGTGTTTCTTACATTGTCCACATCAGTGTTTCTAACAGTATCCACATCAGTGTTTCGTACAGTGTCCACATCAGTGTTTCTAACAGTGTCTACATCAGCGCTTCGTGCAGTTTCCACATCAGTGTTTCTAACAGTGTCCACATCAGTGTTTCTAACAGTGTCCACATCAGTGTTTCTTACAGTGTCCACATCAGTGTTTCTAACAGTGTCCACATCAGTGTTTCTAACAGCGTCTACATCAGTGTTTCTTACAGTGTCCACATCAGTGTTTCTAACAGTGTCCACATCAGTGTTTCTTACAGTGTCCACATCAGTGTTTGTGACAGTGTCCACATCAGTGTTTCCAAGAGTGTCCACATCAGTGTTTCTTACAGTGTCCACATCAGTGTTTCTAACAGTGTCCACGTCTGTGTTTCTAACAGTGTTCACATCAGTGTTTCTTACAGTGTCCACATCAGTGTTTCGTACAGTGTCCACATCAGTGTTTCTAACAATGTCCACATCAGTTTTTCTAACAGTGTCCACATCAGTGTTTCCAACAGTGTCCACATCTTTGTTTCTTACAGTGTCCACATCAGTGTATCTAACAGTGTCCACATCAGTGTTTCTTACAGTGTCCACATCAGTGTTTCTAACAGTCTCCACATCAGTGTTTGTAACAGTGTCCACATCAGTGATTCCAACAGTTTCCACATCAGTGTTTCTAACAGAGTCCACATCAGTGTTTCTAACAGTGTCTACATCAGTGTTTCTTACATTGTCCACATCAGTGTTTCCAACAGTGTCCACATCAGTGTTTCGTACAGTGTCCACATCAGTGTTTCTAACAGTGTCCACATCAGTGTTTGTAACAGTGTCCACATCAGTGTTTCTAACAGTGTCTACATCAGTGTTTCGTACAGTGTCCACATCAGTATTTCTTACAGTGTCTGCATCAGTTTTTCTTACAGTGTCCACATCAGTGTTTCTAACAGTGTCCACATCAGTGTTTCTTACAGTATCCACATCAGTGTTTTTAACAGTGTCCACATCAGTGTTTCAAACAGTGTCCACATCAATGTTTCTTACAGTGTCCACCTCAGTGTTTCTTACAGTGTCCACATCAGTGTGTCTAACAGTGTCCACATCAGTCTGTCCAACAGTGTCCAGATCAGTTTTTCATGCAGTGTCCACATCAGTGTGTCTAACAGTGTCCACATCAGTGTTTCCAACAGTGTCCACATCAGTGTTTCTTACATTGTCCACAACAGTGTTTGTAACAGTGTCCACATCAGTGTTTGTAACAGTGTCCACATCAGTGTTTCCAAGAGTGTCCACATCAGTGTTTGTAACAGTGTCCACATCAGTGTTTCTAACAGTGCCCACATCAGTGTTTCTTACAGTGTCCACATCAGTGATTCCAACAGTTTCCACATCAGTGTTTCGTACAGTGTCCACATCAGTGTTTCTAACAGTGTCTACATCAGTGTTTCTTACATTGTCCACATCAGTGTTTCTAACAGTGTCCACATCAGTGTTTCTTACAGTGTCCACATCAGTGTTTCTAACAGTGTCCACATCTTTGTTTCTTACAGTGTCCACATCAGTGTTTCTTACAGTGTCCACATCAGTGTTTCAAACAGTGTCCACATCAATGTTTCTTACAGTGTCCACATCAGTGTTTATTACAGTGTCCACATCAGTCTGTCTAACAGTGTCCACATCAGTTTTTCATGCTGTGTCTGCATCAGTGTTTGTAACAGTGTCCACATCAGTGTTTCGAACAGCGTCCACATCAGTGTTTCTACAAATGTCCACATCAATGTTTCCAACAGTGTCCACATCAGTGTTTCCAACAGTGTCCACATCAGTGTTTCTTACAGTGTCCACATCAGTGTTTCTAACAGTCTCCACATCAGTGTTTGTAACAGTGTCCACATCAGTGTTTCTTACAGTGTCCACATCTTTGTTTCTTACAGTGTCCACGTCAGTGTTTCTAGCAATGTCCAATTAAGTGTTTCTAACAGTGTCGACATCAGTTTTTCATGCAGTGTCCACATCAGTGTGTCTAACAGTATCCACATCAATGTTTCTAACAGGGTCCACATCAGTGTTTCTACAAATGTCCACATCAATGTTTCTTTCAGTGTCCACATCAGTGTTTCTAACAGTGTCCACATCAATGTTTCTTACAGTGTCCACGTCAGTGTTTCTTACAGTGTCCACATCAGTGTTTCTAACAGTGTCCACATCAGTGCGTCTAACAGTGTCTACATCAGTGTTTCTAACAGTGTCCACATCAGTGTTTCTAACAGTGTCCACATCAGTGTTTGTAACAGTGTCCGCATCAGTGTTTCTAACAGTGTCCACATCAGCGTTTCCTACAGTGTCCACATCAGTTTTTCTACCAGTGTCCACATCAATGTTTCTTACAGTGTCCACATCAATGTTTCTAACACTATTCTCATCAGTATTTCTTACAGTGTCCACATCGGTGTTTCTAACAGTTCCGACATCAGTGTGTCTTACAGTGTCCACATCAGTGTGTTTAACAGTGTCCACATCAGTCTGTCTAACAGTGTCCACATCAGTTTTTCATGCAGTGTCCGCATCAGTGTTTCTAGCAGAGTCCACATCAGTGTTTCTACAAATGTCCACATCAATGTTTCCAACAGTGTCCACATCAGTGTTTCCAACAGTGTCCACATCAGTGTTTGTAACAGTGTCCACATCAGTGTTTCTAACAGTGTCCACATCAGTGTTTCTAACAGTATCCACATCAGTGTTTCGTACAGTGTCCACATCAGTGTTTCTTACAGTGTCCACATCAGTGTTTCAAACAGTGTCCACATCAATGTTTCTTACAGTGTCCACATCAGTGTTTATTACAGTGTCCACATCAGTCTGTCTAACAGTGTCCACATCAGTTTTTCATGCTGTGTCTGCATCAGTGTTTGTAACAGTGTCCACATCAGTGTTTCGAACAGCGTCCACATCAGTGTTTCTACACATGTCCACATCAATGTTTCCAACAGTGTCCACATCAGTGTTTCCAACAGTGTCCACATCAGTGTTTCTTACAGTGTCCACATCAGTGATTCTGAAAGCGTCGACATCTTGTGTTTCTTACAGTGTCCACATCAGTGTTTCTTTCAGTGTCCAATTAAGTGTGTCTAACAGTGTCTACATCAGTGTTTCTAACAGTGTCCACGTCTGTGTTTCTTACAGTGTCCACATTCGTGATTCCAACAGTTTCCACATCAGTGTTTCGTACAGTGTCCACATCAGTGTTTCTAACAGTGTCCACATCTTGTGTTTCTTGCAGTGTCCACATCAGTGTGTCAAACAGTGTCCACATCAGTGTTTCTAACAGTGTCCACATCAGTGCTTCTTACAGTGTCCACATCAGTGTTTCTAACAGTTTCAACATCAATGTTTCTTACAGTGTCCACATCAGTGTTTCTTACAGTGTCCACATCAGTGTTTCTAACAGTTTCCACATCAATGTTTCTTACAGTGTCCACATCAGTGTTTCTTACAGTGTCCACATCAGTGTTTCTAACAGTTTCCACATCAATGTTTCTTTCAGTGTCCACATCAGTGTTTCGTACAGTGTCCACATCAGTGTTTCTTACAGTGTCCACATCAGTGTTTCTAACAGTTTCCACATCAATGTTTCTTACAGTGTCCACATCAGTGTTTTTTACAGTGTCCACATCAGTGTTTCAAACAGTGTCCACATCAATGTTTCTTACAGTGCCCACATCAGTGTTTCTTATAGAGTCCACATCAGTGTGTCTCACAGTGTCCACATCAGTCTGTCTAACAGTGTCCACATCAGTTTTTCATGCAGTGTCCACATCAGTGTGTCTAACAGTGTCCACATCAGTGTTTCTAACAGGGTCCACATCAGTGTTTCTACAAATGTCCACATCAATGTTTCCAACAGTGTCCACATCAGTGTTTCCAACAGTGTCCACATCAGTGTTTGTAACAGTGTCCACATCAGTGTTTCCAACAGTGTCCACATCAGTGTTTGTAACAGTGTCCGCATCAGTGTTTCTAACAGTGTCCACATCAATGTTTCTTACAGTGTCCACATCAGTGTTTCTTATAGTGTCCACATCAGTGTGTCTCACAGTGTCCACATCAGTGTTTCTAACAGGGTCCACATCAGTGTTTCTACAAATGTCCACATCAATGTTTCCAACAGTGTCCACATCAGTGTTTCCAACAGTGTCCACATTAGTGTTTGTAACAGTGTCCACATCAGTGTTTCTAACAGTGTCCACATCAGTGTTTCTAACAGTATCCACATCAGTGTTTCGTACAGTGTCCACATCAGTGTTTCTTACAGTGTCCACATCAGTGTTTCAAACAGTGTCCACATCAATGTTTCTTACAGTGTCCACATCAGTGTTTATTACAGTGTCCACATCAGTCTGTCTAACAGTGTCCACATCAGTTTTTCATGCTGTGTCTGCATCAGTGTTTGTAACAGTGTCCACATCAGTGTTTCGAACAGCGTCCACATCAGTGTTTCTACACATGTCCACATCAATGTTTCCAACAGTGTCCACATCAGTGTTTCCAACAGTGTCCACATCAGTGTTTCTTACAGTGTCCACATCAGTGTTTCTAACAGTCTCCACATCAGTGTTTGTAACAGTGTCCACATCAGTGTTTCTTACAGTGTCCACATCTTTGTTTCTTACAGTGTCCACGTCAGTGTTTCTAGCAATGTCCAATTAAGTGTTTCTAACAGTGTCGACATCAGTTTTTCATGCAGTGTCCACATCAGTGTGTCTAACAGTATCCACATCAATGTTTCTAACAGGGTCCACATCAGTGTTTCTACAAATGTCCACATCAATGTTTCCAACAGTGTCCACATCAATGTTTCTTTCAGTGTCCACATCAGTATTTCTAACAGTGTCCACATCAATGTTTCTTACAGTGTCCACGTCAGTGTTTCTTACAGTGTCCACATCAGTGTTTCTAACAGTGTCCACATCAGTGCGTCTAACAGTGTCTACATCAGTGTTTCTAACAGTGTCCACATCAGTGTTTCTAACAGTGTCCACATCAGTGTTTGTAACAGTGTCCGCATCAGTGTTTCTAACAGTGTCCACATCAGCGTTTCCTACAGTGTCCACATCAGTTTTTCTACCAGTGTCCACATCAATGTTTCTTACAGTGTCCACATCAATGTTTCTAACACTATTCTCATCAGTATTTCTTACAGTGTCCACATCGGTGTTTCTAACAGTTCCGACATCAGTGTTTCTTACAGTGTCCACATCAGTGTGTCTAACAGTGTCCACATCAGTCTGTCTAACAGTGTCCACATCAGTTTTTCATGCAGTGTCCACATCAGTGTTTCTAGCAGAGTCCACATCAGTGTTTCTACAAATGTCCACATCAATGTTTCTAACAGCATCCACATCAGTGTTTCTTACAGTGTCCACATCAGTGTTTCTAACAGTGTCCACATCAGTGTTTCTTACAGTGTCCACATCAGTGTTTCTAACAGTGTCCACATCAGTGTTTCTTACAGTGTCCACATCAGTGATTCTGAAAGCGTCCACATCTTGTGTTTCTTACAGTGTCCACATCAGTGTTTCTTTCAGTGTCCAATTAAGTGTGTCTAACAGTGTCCACATCAGTGTTTCTAACAGTGTCCACATCGGTGTTTCTTACAGTGTCCACATCAGTGATTCTGAAAGCGTCGACATCTTGTGTTTCTTACAGTGTCCACATCAGTGTTTCTTTCAGTGTCCAATTAAGTGTGTCTAACAGTGTCTACATCAGTGTTTCTAACAGTGTCCACGTCTGTGTTTCTTACAGTGTCCACATTCGTGATTCCAACAGTTTCCACATCAGTGTTTCGTACAGTGTCCACATCAGTGTTTCTAACAGTGTCCACATCTTGTGTTTCTTGCAGTGTCCACATCAGTGTGTCAAACAGTGTCCACATCAGTGTTTCTAACAGTGTCCACATCAGTGCTTCTTACAGTGTCCACATCAGTGTTTCTAACAGTTTCAACATCAATGTTTCTTACAGTGTCCACATCAGTGTTTCTTACAGTGTCCACATCAGTGTTTCTAACAGTTTCCACATCAATGTTTCTTACAGTGTCCACATCAGTGTTTCTTACAGTGTCCACATCAGTGTTTCTAACAGTTTCCACATCAATGTTTCTTTCAGTGTCCACATCAGTGTTTCGTACAGTGTCCACATCAGTGTTTCTTACAGTGTCCACATCAGTGTTTCTAACAGTTTCCACATCAATGTTTCTTACAGTGTCCACATCAGTGTTTTTTACAGTGTCCACATCAGTGTTTCAAACAGTGTCCACATCAATGTTTCTTACAGTGTCCACATCAGTGTTTCTTATAGAGTCCACATCAGTGTGTCTCACAGTGTCCACATCAGTCTGTCTAACAGTGTCCACATCAGTTTTTCATGCAGTGTCCACATCAGTGTGTCTAACAGTGTCCACATCAGTGTTTCTAACAGGGTCCACATCAGTGTTTCTACAAATGTCCACATCAATGTTTCCAACAGTGTCCACATCAGTGTTTCCAACAGTGTCCACATCAGTGTTTGTAACAGTGTCCACATCAGTGTTTCCAACAGTGTCCACATCAGTGTTTGTAACAGTGTCCGCATCAGTGTTTCTAACAGTGTCCACATCAATGTTTCTTACAGTGTCCACATCAGTGTTTCTTATAGTGTCCACATCAGTGTGTCTCACAGTGTCCACATCAGTCTATCTAACAGTGTCCACATCAGTTTTCATGCAGTGTCCACATCAGTGTGTCTAACAGTGTCCACATCAGTGTTTCTAACAGGGTCCACATCAGTGTTTCTACAAATGTCCACATCAATGTTTCCAACAGTGTCCACATCAGTGTTTCCAACAGTGTCCACATCAGTGTTTGTAACAGTGTCCACATCAGTGTTTCTAACAGTGTCCACATCAGTGTTTCTAACAGTATCCACATCAGTGTTTCGTACAGTGTCCACATCAGTGTTTCTTACAGTGTCCACATCAGTGTTTCAAACAGTGTCCACATCAATGTTTCTTACAGTGTCCACATCAGTGTTTATTACAGTGTCCACATCAGTCTGTCTAACAGTGTCCACATCAGTTTTTCATGCTGTGTCTGCATCAGTGTTTGTAACAGTGTCCACATCAGTGTTTCGAACAGCGTCCACATCAGTGTTTCTACACATGTCCACATCAATGTTTCCAACAGTGTCCACATCAGTGTTTCCAACAGTGTCCACATCAGTGTTTCTTACAGTGTCCACATCAGTGATTCTGAAAGCGTCGACATCTTGTGTTTCTTACAGTGTCCACATCAGTGTTTCTTTCAGTGTCCAATTAAGTGTGTCTAACAGTGTCTACATCAGTGTTTCTAACAGTGTCCACGTCTGTGTTTCTTACAGTGTCCACATTCGTGATTCCAACAGTTTCCACATCAGTGTTTCGTACAGTGTCCACATCAGTGTTTCTAACAGTGTCCACATCTTGTGTTTCTTGCAGTGTCCACATCAGTGTGTCAAACAGTGTCCACATCAGTGTTTCTAACAGTGTCCACATCAGTGCTTCTTACAGTGTCCACATCAGTGTTTCTAACAGTTTCAACATCAATGTTTCTTACAGTGTCCACATCAGTGTTTCTTACAGTGTCCACATCAGTGTTTCTAACAGTTTCCACATCAATGTTTCTTACAGTGTCCACATCAGTGTTTCTTACAGTGTCCACATCAGTGTTTCTAACAGTTTCCACATCAATGTTTCTTTCAGTGTCCACATCAGTGTTTCGTACAGTGTCCACATCAGTGTTTCTTACAGTGTCCACATCAGTGTTTCTAACAGTTTCCACATCAATGTTTCTTACAGTGTCCACATCAGTGTTTTTTACAGTGTCCACATCAGTGTTTCAAACAGTGTCCACATCAATGTTTCTTACAGTGCCCACATCAGTGTTTCTTATAGAGTCCACATCAGTGTGTCTCACAGTGTCCACATCAGTCTGTCTAACAGTGTCCACATCAGTTTTTCATGCAGTGTCCACATCAGTGTGTCTGACAGTGTCCACATCAGTGTTTCTAACAGGGTCCACATCAGTGTTTCTACAAATGTCCACATCAATGTTTCCAACAGTGTCCACATCAGTGTTTCCAACAGTGTCCACATCAGTGTTTGTAACAGTGTCCACATCAGTGTTTCCAACAGTGTCCACATCAGTGTTTGTAACAGTGTCCGCATCAGTGTTTCTAACAGTGTCCACATCAATGTTTCTTACAGTGTCCACATCAGTGTTTCTTATAGTGTCCACATCAGTGTGTCTCACAGTGTCCACATCAGTGTTTCTAACAGGGTCCACATCAGTGTTTCTACAAATGTCCACATCAATGTTTCCAACAGTGTCCACATCAGTGTTTCCAACAGTGTCCACATTAGTGTTTGTAACAGTGTCCACATCAGTGTTTCTAACAGTGTCCACATCAGTGTTTCTAACAGTATCCACATCAGTGTTTCGTACAGTGTCCACATCAGTGTTTCTTACAGTGTCCACATCAGTGTTTCAAACAGTGTCCACATCAATGTTTCTTACAGTGTCCACATCAGTGTTTATTACAGTGTCCACATCAGTCTGTCTAACAGTGTCCACATCAGTTTTTCATGCTGTGTCTGCATCAGTGTTTGTAACAGTGTCCACATCAGTGTTTCGAACAGCGTCCACATCAGTGTTTCTACACATGTCCACATCAATGTTTCCAACAGTGTCCACATCAGTGTTTCCAACAGTGTCCACATCAGTGTTTCTTACAGTGTCCACATCAGTGTTTCTAACAGTCTCCACATCAGTGTTTGTAACAGTGTCCACATCAGTGTTTCTTACAGTGTCCACATCTTTGTTTCTTACAGTGTCCACGTCAGTGTTTCTAGCAATGTCCAATTAAGTGTTTCTAACAGTGTCGACATCAGTTTTTCATGCAGTGTCCACATCAGTGTGTCTAACAGTATCCACATCAATGTTTCTAACAGGGTCCACATCAGTGTTTCTACAAATGTCCACATCAATGTTTCCAACAGTGTCCACATCAATGTTTCTTTCAGTGTCCACATCAGTATTTCTAACAGTGTCCACATCAATGTTTCTTACAGTGTCCACGTCAGTGTTTCTTACAGTGTCCACATCAGTGTTTCTAACAGTGTCCACATCAGTGCGTCTAACAGTGTCTACATCAGTGTTTCTAACAGTGTCCACATCAGTGTTTCTAACAGTGTCCACATCAGTGTTTGTAACAGTGTCCGCATCAGTGTTTCTAACAGTGTCCACATCAGCGTTTCCTACAGTGTCCACATCAGTTTTTCTACCAGTGTCCACATCAATGTTTCTTACAGTGTCCACATCAATGTTTCTAACACTATTCTCATCAGTATTTCTTACAGTGTCCACATCGGTGTTTCTAACAGTTCCGACATCAGTGTTTCTTACAGTGTCCACATCAGTGTGTCTAACAGTGTCCACATCAGTCTGTCTAACAGTGTCCACATCAGTTTTTCATGCAGTGTCCACATCAGTGTTTCTAGCAGAGTCCACATCAGTGTTTCTACAAATGTCCACATCAATGTTTCTAACAGCATCCACATCAGTGTTTCTTACAGTGTCCACATCAGTGTTTCTAACAGTGTCCACATCAGTGTTTCTTACAGTGTCCACATCAGTGTTTCTAACAGTGTCCACATCAGTGTTTCTTACAGTGTCCACATCAGTGATTCTGAAAGCGTCCACATCTTGTGTTTCTTACAGTGTCCACATCAGTGTTTCTTTCAGTGTCCAATTAAGTGTGTCTAACAGTGTCTACATCAGTGTTTCTAACAGTGTCCACGTCTGTGTTTCTTACAGTGTCCACATTAGTGATTCCAACAGTTTCCACATCAGTGTTTCGTACAGTGTCCACATCAGTGTTTCTAACAGTGTCCACATCTTGTGTTTCTTGCAGTGTCCACATCAGTGTGTCAAACAGTGTCCACATCAGTGTTTCTAACAGTGTCCACATCAGTGTTTCTTACAGTGTCCACATCAGTGTTTCTAACAGTTTCAACATCAATGTTTCTTACAGTGTCCACATCAGTGTTTCTTACAGTGTCCACATCAGTGTTTCTAACAGTTTCCACATCAATGTTTCTTACAGTGTCCACATCAGTGTTTCTTACAGTGTCCACATCAGTGTTTCTAACAGTTTCCACATCAATGTTTCTTTCAGTGTCCACATCAGTGTTTCGTACAGTGTCCACATCAGTGTTTCTTACAGTGTCCACATCAGTGTTTCTAACAGTTTCCACATCAATGTTTCTTACAGTGTCCACATCAGTGTTTTTTACAGTGTCCACATCAGTGTTTCAAACAGTGTCCACATCAATGTTTCTTACAGTGTCCACATCAGTGTTTCTTATAGAGTCCACATCAGTGTGTCTCACAGTTTCCACATCAGTCTGTCTAACAGTGTCCACATCAGTTTTTCATGCAGTGTCCACATCAGTGTGTCTAACAGGGTCCACATCAGTGTTTCTACAAATGTCGACATCAATGTTTCCAACAGTGTCCACATCAGTGTTTCTTACATTGTCCACATCAGTGTTTCTAACAGTGTCCACATCAGTGTTTCTTACAGTGTCCACATCAGTGTTTCTTACTGTGTCCACATCAGTGTTTCTTACAGTGTCCACATCAGTGTTTCTACCAGTCTCCACATCAATGTTTCTAACAGTGTCCACATCAGTGTTTCTAACAGTGTCTGCATCAATATTTCTTTCAGTGTCCACATCTGTGTTTCTTCCAGTGTCCACATCAGTGTTTCTAAAAGTGTCCACATCTGTGTTTCTCACAATGTCCACGTCTGTGTTTCTTACAGTGTCCACATCAGTGTTTCTGAAAGTGTCCACATCTGTGTTTCTTACAGTGTCCGCATCAGTGTTTCTTTCAGTGTCCAATTAAGTGTGTCTAACACTGTCCACATCAGTGTTTCTAACAGTGTCCACATCAGTCTGTCTAACAGTGTCCACATCAGTTTTTCATGCAGTGTCCACATCAGTGTTTCTAGCAGAGTCCACATCAGTGTTTCTACAAATGTCCACATCAAAGTTTCTAACAGCATCCACATCAGTGTTTCTTACAGTGTCCACATCAGTGTTTCTAACAGTGTCCACATCAGTGTTTCTTACAGTGTCCACATCAGTGTTTCTAACAGTGTCCACATCAGTGTTTCTTACAGTGTCCACATCAGTGATTCTGAAAGCGTCCACATCTTGTGTTTCTTACAGTGTCCACATCAGTGTTTCTTTCAGTGTCCAATTAAGTGTGTCTAACAGTGTCTACATCAGTGTTTCTAACAGTGTCCACGTCTGTGTTTCTTACAGTGTCCACATTAGTGATTCCAACAGTTTCCACATCAGTGTTTCGTACAGTGTCCACATCAGTGTTTCTAACAGTGTCCACATCTTGTGTTTCTTGCAGTGTCCACATCAGTGTATCAAACAGTGTCCACATCAGTGTTTCTAACAGTGTCCACATCAGTGTTTCTTACAGTGTCCACATCAGTGTTTCTAACAGTTTCAACATCAATGTTTCTTACAGTGTCCACATCAGTGTTTCTTACAGTGTCCACATCAGTGTTTCTAACAGTTTCCACATCAATGTTTCTTACAGTGTCCACATCAGTGTTTCTTACAGTGTCCACATCAGTGTTTCTAACAGTTTCCACATCAATGTTTCTTTCAGTGTCCACATCAGTGTTTCGTACAGTGTCCACATCAGTGTTTCTTACAGTGTCCACATCAGTGTTTTTTACAGTGTCCACATCAGTGTTTCAAACAGTGTCCACATCAATGTTTCTTACAGTGTCCACATCAGTGTTTCTTATAGAGTCCACATCAGTGTGTCTCACAGTTTCCACATCAGTCTGTCTAACAGTGTCCACATCAGTTTTTCATGCAGTGTCCACATCAGTGTGTCTAACAGGGTCCACATCAGTGTTTCTACAAATGTCGACATCAATGTTTCCAACAGTGTCCACGTCAGTGTTTCTTACATTGTCCACATCAGTGTTTCTAACAGTGTCCACATCAGTGTTTGTAACAGTGTCCACATCAGTGTTTCCAAGAGTGTCCACATCAGTGTTTCTTACAGTCTCCACATCAGTGTTTGTAATAGTGTCCACATCAGTGTTTCCAACAGTGTCCACATCTTTGTTTCTTACAGTGTCCACATCAGTGTTTCTTACAATGTCCAATTAAGTGTTTCAAACAGTTTCCACATCAGTGCGTCTAACAGTGTCCACATCAGTGTTTCTGACAGTGTCCACATCAGTGTTTCTAACAGTGTCCACATCAGTGTTTCTTACAGTGTCCACATCAGTGTTTCTAACAGTGTCCACATCTTTGTTTCTTCCAGTGTCCACATCAGTGTTTCTTACAATGTCCACATCAGTGTTTCTTACTGTGTCCACATCAGTGCGTCTAACAGTGTCTACATCAGTGTTTCAAACAGTGTCCACATCAATGTTTCTTACAGTGTCCACATCAGTGTTTCTAACAGTTCCCACATCAGTGTGTCTAACAGTGTCCACATCAGTCTGTCTAACAGTGTCCACGTCAGTTTTTCATGCAGTGTCCACATCAGTGTTTCTAACAGTGTCCACATCTTTGTTTCTTCCAGTGTCCACATCAGTGTTTCTTACAATGTCCACATCAGTGTTTCTTACTGTGTCCACATCAGTGCGTCTAACAGTGTCTACATCAGTGTTTCAAACAGTGTCCACATCAATGTTTCTTACAGTGTCCACATCAGTGTTTCTAACAGTTCCCACATCAGTGTGTCTAACAGTGTCCACATCAGTCTGTCTAACAGTGTCCACGTCAGTTTTTCATGCAGTTTCCACATCAGTGTGTCTAACAGTGTCCACATCAGTGTTTCTGCAAATGTCCACATCAAAGTTTCTAACAGTGTCCACATCAGTGTTTCTTACAGTGTCCACATCAGTGTTTCTAACAGTGTCCACATCAGTGTTTCTTACAGTGTCCACATCAGTGTTTCTACCAGTCTCCACATCAATGTTTCTAACAGTGTCCACATCAATGTTTCTGACAGTGTCTGCATCAATATTTCTTTCAGTGTCCACATCTGTGTTTCTTACAGTGTCCACATCACTGTTTCTAACAGTGTCCATATCAATGTTTCTTACAGTGTCCACATCAGTGTTTCTTACAGTGTCCACATCAGTGTTTCAAACAGTGTCCACATCAATGTTTCTTACAGTGTCCACATCAGTGTTTCTTACAGTGTCCACATCAGTGTGTCTAACAGTGTCCACATCAGTCTGTCTAACAGTGTCCACATCAGTTTTTCATGCAGTGTCCACATCAGTGTGTCTAACAGGGTCCACATCAGTGTTTCTACAAATGTCGACATCAATGTTTCCAACAGTGTCCACGTCAGTGTTTCTTACATTGTCCACATCAGTGTTTCTAACAGTGTCCACATCAGTGTTTGTAACAGTGTCCACATCAGTGTTTCCAAGAGTGTCCACATCAGTGTTTCTTACAGTCTCCACATCAGTGTTTGTAATAGTGTCCACATCAGTGTTTCCAACAGTGTCCACATCTTTGTTTCTTACAGTGTCCACATCAGTGTTTCTTACAATGTCCAATTAAGTGTTTCAAACAGTTTCCACATCAGTGCGTCTAACAGTGTCCACATCAGTGTTTCTGACAGTGTCCACATCAGTGTTTCTAACAGTGTCCACATCAGTGTTTCTTACAGTGTCCACATCAGTGTTTCGAACAGGGTCCACATCAGTGTTTCTACAAATGTCCACATCAATGTTTCCAACAGTGTCCACATCAGTGTTTCCAACAGTGTCCACATCAGTGTTTCTTACATTGTCCACATCAGTGTTTCTAACAGTGTCCACATCAGTGTTTGTAACAGTGTCCACATCAGTGTTTCCAAGAGTGTCCACATCAGTGTTTCTTACAGTCTCCACATCAGTCTTTGTAATAGTGTCCACATCAGTGTTTCCAACAGTGTCCACATCTTTGTTTCTTACAGTGTCCACATCAGTGTTTCTTACAATGTCCAATTAAGTGTTTCAAACAGTTTCCACATCAGTGCGTCTAACAGTGTCTACATCAGTGTTTCTGACAGTGTCCACATCAGTGTTTCTAACAGTGTCCACATCAATGTTTCCAATAGGGTCCGCATCAGTGTTTCTAACAGTGTCCACATCAGTGTTTCTTACAGTGTCCACATCAGTGTTTCTAACAGTGTCCACATCTTTGTTTCTTCCAGTGTCCACATCAGTGTTTCTTACAATGTCCACATCAGTGTTTCTTACTGTGTCCACATCAGTGCGTCTAACAGTGTCTACATCAGTGTTTCAAACAGTGTCCACATCAATGTTTCTTACTGTGTCCACATCAGTGTGTCTAACAGTGTCCACATCAGTCTGTCTAACAGTGTCCACGTCAGTTTTTCATGCAGTTTCCACATCAGTGTGTCTAACAGTGTCCACATCAGTGTTTCTGCAAATGTCCACATCAAAGTTTCTAACAGTGTCCACATCAGTGTTTCTTACAGTGTCCACATCAGTGTTTCTAACAGTGTCCACATCAGTGTTTCTTACAGTGTCCACATCAGTGTTTCTTACTGTGTCCACATCAGTGTTTCTTACAGTGTCCACATCAGTGTTTCTACCAGTCTCCACATCAATGTTTCTAACAGTGTCCACATCAGTGTTTCTAACAGTGTCTGCATCAATATTTCTTTCAGTGTCCACATCTGTGTTTCTTCCAGTGTCCACATCAGTGTTTCTAAAAGTGTCCACATCTGTGTTTCTCACAATGTCCACGTCTGTGTTTCTTACAGTGTCCACATCAGTGTTTCTGAAAGTGTCCACATCTGTGTTTCTTACAGTGTCCGCATCAGTGTTTCTTTCAGTGTCCAATTAAGTGTGTCTAACACTGTCCACATCAGTGTTTCTAACAGTGTCCACAACAGTGTTTCTAACAGTGTCCACATCAGTGTTTCTTAGAGTGTCCACATCAGTATTTCTTACAGAGCCCACATCAGTGTTTCTTACAGTGTCCACATCAGTGTTTCTTACAGTGTCCACATCAGTGTTTCTTACAGTGTTCACATCAGTGTTTCTAACAGTGTCCACATCAATGTTTCTTACAGTTTCCACATCAGTGTTTCTTACAGTGTCCACATCAGTGTTTCTAAAAGTGTCCACATCAATGTTTCTTACAGTGTCCACATCAGTGTTTCTTACAGTGTCCACATCAATGTTTCCAACAGTGTCCACATCAATGTTTCTTACAGTGTCCACATCAGCGTTTCTTACAGTATCCACTTCAGTATTTCTAACAGTGTCCTCATCAGTGTTTCTTACAGTGTCCACATCAGTGTTTGTAACAGTGTCCACATTAGTGTGTTTAACAGTGTCCATATCACTGTTTCTAACAGCGTCCACATCAGTGTTCCTAACTGTGTCCACGTCAGTGTTTCTAACAGTGTCCACATCAGTGTTTCGTACTGTGTACACATCAGTGTTTCTTACAGTGTCCACATCAGTGTTTCCAGCAGTGTCCACATCAGTGTTTCTTACAGTGTCCACATCAGTGTGTCTAACAGTGTCCATTTCAGTATTTCTAACAGTGTCCACATCAGTGTTTCCAACAGTGTCCACATCAGTGTTTCCAACAGTGTCCACATCAGTGTTTCTTACAGTGTCCAATTAAGTGTTTCTAATAGTGTCCACATCAGTGTTTCTAACAGTGTCCACATCAGTATTTCTTACAGTGTCCACATCAGTGTTTCTACCAGCGTCCACATCAATGTTTCTTACAGTGTCCACAACAGTGTGTCTGACAATGTCTACATCAGTCTGTCTAGCAGTGTCCACATCAGTTTTTCATGCAGTGTCCACATCAGTGTGTCTAACAGTGTCTACATCAGTGTTTCTAACAGGGTCCACATCAGTGTTTCTACAAATCTCCACATCAATGTTTCTAACAGTGTCCACATCTGTGTTTCTTACAGTGTCCACATCTGTGTTTCTTACAGTGTCCATATCAGTGTTTCTAACAGGGTCCACATCATTGTTTCTACAAATGTCCACATCAATGTTTCTAACAGTGTCCACATCAGTGTTTCTTACAGTGTCCACATCAGTGCTTCTAACAGTGTCCACATCAGTGTTTCTTACAGTGTCCACATTAGTGTTTCTTACGGTGTGCACATCAGTGTTTCTTACAGTGTCCACATCAATGTTTCTTACAGTGTCCACATCAGTGTTTCTAACAGTGTCCCCATCAATGTTTCTTACAGTTTCCACATCAGTGTTTCTAACAGTGTCCACATCAACGTTTCCTATAGTGTCCACATCAGTGTTTCTAACAGTGTCCTCATCAGTGTTTCTTACAGTGTCCACATCAGTGTTTCTAACAGTGTCCATATCAGTGTTTCTAACAGCGTCCACATCAGTGTTTCTAACAGTGTCCACATCACTGTTTCTAACAGTGTCCATGACAGGGTCCACATCAGTGTTTCCAACAGTGTCCACATCAGTGTTTCTTACAGTGCCAACATCAGTGTTTGGAACAGTATCCACATCAGTGTTTCTTACAGTGTCCACATCAGTGTTTCTAAAAGTGTCCACATCAGTGTTTCTAAAAGTGTCCACATCAGTGTTTCTAACAGTATCCACATCAGTGTTTCTTACAGTGTCCACATCAGTGTTTCTAACACTGTCCACATCAGTGTGTCTAACAGTGTCCACATCAGTGTTTCTAACAGTGTCCACATCAGTGTTTCTAACAGTGTCCGCATCAGTGTTTCCAACAGTGTCCTCATCAGTGTTTGTAACAATGTCAGCATCATTGTGTCTAACAGTGTCCACATCAGTGTTTCTTACACTTTCCACATCAGTGTTTCTAACAGTGTCCACATCTGTGTTCCCAACACTGTCCACATCTTTGTTTCTTACAGTGTCCACATCAGTGTTTCTAACTGTGTCCACATCAGTGTTTCTTACTGTGTCCACATCAGTGTTTCTCACAGTGTCCACATCAATGTTTCTGACAGTCTCCACATCAGTGTTTGTAACAGTGTCCACATCAGTGTTTCCAACAGTGTCCACATCTTTGTTTCTTACAGTGTCCACATCAGTGTTTCTTACAATGTCCAATTAAGTGTTTCTAACAGTGTCCACATCAGTATGCCTTACAGTGTCTACATCAGTGTTTCTAACAGTGTCCACATCAGTGTTTCTAACAGTGTCCACAACAGTGTTTCTAACAGTGTCCGCATCTGTGTTTCTTACAGTGTCCACATCAGTGTTTCTAAAAGTGTCACATCTGTGTTTCTTACAGTGTCCACATCAGTGCTTCTAACAGTGTCCACATCAATGTTTCGAACACTGTCCACATCAGTGTTTCTTACAGTGTCCACATCAGTGATTCCAACAGTTTCCACATCAGTGTTTCTAACACTGTCTACATCAGTGTTTCTTACATTGTCCACATCAGTGTTTCTAACAGTGTCCACATCAGTGTTTCTTACAATGTCCACATCAGTGTTTCTAACAGTGTCCACATCAATGTTTCTTACAGTGCCCATATCAGTGTTTCTAACAGTGTCCACATCAGTGTTTCTAACAGTGTCCACATCAGTGTTTCTACCAGTCTCCACATCAATGTTTCGAACATTGTCCACATCAGTGTGTCTAACACTGTCCGCAACAATGTTTCTTACAGTGTCCACATCAGTGTTTCTTACAGTGTCCACATCAGTGTTTCTAACAGTGCCCACATCAGTGTTTCTTACAGTGTCCACATCAGTGTTTCTTACAGTGTCCACATCAGTGTTTCTAACAGTGTCCACATCAGTGTTTCTAACAGTGTCCACATCAGTGTTTCTTACAGTGTCCACATTAGTGTTTCTAACAGCGTCCACATCAGTGTTTCTAACAGTGTCCATGACAGGGTCCACATCAGTGTTTCCAACAGTGTCCACATCAGAGTTTCTTGGAGTGCCATCATCAGTGTTTCTAACAGTGTCCACATCAGTGTTTCTTACAGTGTCCACATCAGTGTTTCTAACAGTGTCCACATCAGTGTTTGGAACAGTGTCCACATCAGTGTTTCTTACAGTGTCCACATCAGTGTTTTTTAAAAGTGTCCACATCAGTGTTTCTAAAAGTGTCCACATCAGTGTTTCTAACAGTGTCCTCATCTTTGTTTCTTACAGTGTCCACATCAGTGTTTCTAACACTGTCCACATCAGTGTGTCTAACAGTGTCCACATCAGTGTTTCTAACAATGTCCACATCAGTGTTTCTAACAGTGTCCGCATCAGTGTTTCCAACAGTGTCCTCATCAGTGTTTGTAACAATGTCCGCATCATTGTGTCTAAAAGTGTCCATATCAGTGTTTCTAACAGTGTCCACATCAGTGTTTCTTACACTTTCCACATCAGTGTTTGTAACAGTGTCCACATCAGTGTTCCCAACACTGTCCACATCTTTGTTTCTTACAGTGTCCACATCAGTGTTTCTAACTGTGTCCATATCAGTGTTTCTTACTGTGTCCACATCAGTGTTTCTCACAGTGTCCACATCAATGTTTCTGACAGTCTCCACATCAGTGTTTGTAACAGTGTCCACATCAGTGTTTCCAACAGTGTCCACATCTTTGTTTCTTACAGTTTCCACATCAGTGTTTCTTACAATGTCCAATTAAGTGTTTCTAACAGTGTCCACATCAGTATGTCTAACAGTGTCTACATCAGTGTTTCTAACAGTGTCCACATCAGTGTTTCTAACAGTGTCCACAACAGTGTTTCTAACAGTGTCCGCATCAGTGTTTCTTACATTGTCCACATCTGTGTTTCTTACAGTGTCCACATCAGTGTTTCTAAAAGTGTCACATCTGTGTTTCTTGCAGTGTCCACATCAGTGCTTCTAACAGTGTCCACATCAATGTTTCGAACACTGTCCACATCAGTGTTTCTTACAGTGTCCACATCAGTGATTCCAACAGTTTCCACATCAGTGTTTCTAACACTGTCTACATCAGTGTTTCTTACATTGTCCACATCAGTGTTTCTAACAGTGTCCACATCAGTGTTTCTTACAGTGTCCACATCAGTGTTTCTAACAGTGTCCACATCAATGTTTCTTACAGTGCCCATATCAGTGTTTCTAACAGTGTCCACATCAGTGTTTCTAACAGTGTCCACATCAGTGTTTCTACCAGTCTCCACATCAATGTTTCGAACAGTGTCCACATCAGTGTGTCTAACACTGTCCGCAACAATGTTTCTTACAGTGTCCAGATCAGTGTTTCTTACAGTGTCCACATCAGTGTTTCTAACAGTGCCCACATCAGTGTTTCTTACAGTGTCCACATCAGTGTTTCTTACAGTGTCCACATCAGTGTTTCTTACAGTGTCCACATTAGTGTTTCTAACAGTGTCCACATCAATGTTTCTTACAGTGTCCACATCAGTGTTTCTTACAGTGTCCACATCAGTCTGTCTAACAGTGTCCACATCAATGTTTCTTACAGTGTCCACATCAGCGTTTCTTACAGTGTGCTCGTCAGTGTTTCTAACAGTGTCCACATCATTGTTTCTTACAGTGTCCACATCAGTGTTTCTTAGTGTCAACATCAGTGTTTCTCCCAGTCTCCACATCAATGTTTCTAACAGTGTCTGCATCAAGATTTCTTTCAGTGTCCACATCTGTGTTTCTTACAGTGTCCACATGAGTTTTTCTAAAAGTGTCCACATCTGTGTTTCTTACAGTGTCCACATCAGTGTTTCTAACAGTGTCCACATCAGTGTTTCTCACAGTGTCCACGCCTGTGTTTCTTACAGTGTCCACATCAGTGTTTCTTACAGTGTCCTCATCAGTGTTTCTAACAGTGTCCACATCAGTGTTTCTCACAGTGTCCACGTCTGTGTTTCTTACAGTGTCCACATCAGTGTTTCTTTCAGTGTCCAATTAAGTGTGTCTAACACTGTCCACATCATTGTTTCTAACAGTGTCCACGTCAATGTTTCTTACAGTTTCCACATCAGCGTTTCTTACAGTGTCCACATCAGTGTTTCTAACAGTGTCCACATCAGTGTTTCTTACTGTGTCAAGATCAGTGTTTCTTACATTGTCGTCATCAATGTTTCTTACAGTGTCCAATTAAGTGTTTCCAACAGTGTCCACATCAGTATTTCGTACCGTGTCCACATCAGTGTTTCTTACAGTGTCCACATCAATGTTTCTTACAGTGTCCACGTCAGTGTTTCTTACAGTGTCCACATCAGTGTTTCTTACACTGTCCACATCAGTGTTTCTAACAGTGTCCACATCAATGTTTCTTACAGTGTCCTCATCAGTGTTTCTTACACTGTCCACATCAGTGTTTCTTACAGTGTCCACATCAGTGTTTGGAACAGTGTCCACATCAGTGTTTGTAACAGTGTCCACATCAGTGTTTCTTACAGTGTCCACATCAGTGTTTCTAAAAGTGTCCACATCAGTTTTTCTTACAGTGTCCACATCAGTGTTTCCAACAGTTTCCACATCAGTATTTCGTACCGTGTCCACATCAGTGTTTCCAACAGTGTCCACATCAATGTTTCCAACAGTGTCCAGATCAGTGTTTCCAACATTGTCCACATCAATGTTTCCAACAGTGTCCAGATCAGTGTTTCTAACAGTGTCCACATCAGTGTTTCAAACAGTGTCCACATCAATGTTTCTTACAGTGTCCACATCAGTGTTTCTAACAGTGTCCACATCAATGTTTCTTACAGTGTCCACATCAGTGTTTCTAACAGTGTCCACATCAATGTTTCTTACAGTGTCCACATCAGTGTTTCTAACAGTGTCCACATCAATGTTTCTTACAGTGTCCACATCAGTGTTCCTTACAGTGTCCACATCACTGTGTCTAACAGTGTCCACATCAGTGTTTCTAACAGCGTCTACATCAGTGTTTCTAACAGTGTTCACATCAGTGTTTCTTACAGTGTCCATATCAGTGTTTCTAATAGTGTCCACATCAGTGTTTCTAACAGTGTCCTCATCAGTGTTTCTAACAGTGTCCATATCAGTGTTTCTAACAGTGTCCACATCAATGTTTCTTACAGTGTCCACATCACTGTGTCTAACAGTGTCCACATCAGTGTTTCTAACAGCATCTACATCAGTGTTTCAAACAGTGTCCACATCAGTGTTTCTAATTGTGTACGCATCAGTGTTTCTAACAGTGTCCTCATCAGTGTTTCTAACAGTGTCCACATCAGTGTTTCAAACAGTGTCCACATCAGTTTCTTACAGTGTCCACATCAGTGTTTCTAACAGCGTCCACATCAGTGTTTCTAACAGTGTCCACATCAGTGTTTCTAACAGTGTCCACATCAGTGTTTCTTACAGTGTCCACATCAGTGTTTCTTACAGTGTCCACATCAATGTTTCTTACAGTGTCCACATCAGTGTTTCTAACAGTATCCACATCAGTGTTTCTAACAGTGTCCTCATCAGTGTTTCTTACAGTGTCCACATCAGTGTTTGTAACAGGGTCCACATTAGTGTGTCTCACAGTGTCCACATCAGTGTTTGTAACAGTGTCCACATCAGTGTTTCCAACAGTGTCCACATCAGTGTTTCTAACAGTGTCCACATCAGTGTTTCCAACAGAGTCCACATCAGTGTTTCTTACAGTGTCCACATCAGTGTTTCTAACAGCGTCTACATCAGTGTTTCTAACAGTGTCCACATCAGTGCTTCTTACAGTGTCCTCATCAGTGTTTCTGATAGTGTCCGCATCAGTGTTTCTAACAGTGTCCACGTCAATGTTAATATCAGCGTCCGCATCAGTGTTTCTAACGGTGTCCACATCAGTGCTTCTTACAGTGTCCTCATCAGTGTTTCTGATAGTGTCCGCATCAGTGTTTCTAACAGTGTCCACGTCAATGTTTCTATCAGCGTCCGCATCAGTGTTTGTAACAGTGTCCACGTCAGTGTTTCTAACAGTGTCCACATCAGTGTTTCTAACAGTGTCCACATCAGTGTTTCTAACAGCGTCTACATCAGTGTTTCCAACAGTGTCCACGTCAGTGTTTCTAACAGCGTCCACATCTGTGTTTCTTACAGTGTCCACATCAGTGTTTCTAACAGTTTCCACATCAGTGTTTCCAACAGTGTCCACGTCAGTGTTTCTAACAGTGTCCACATCTGTGTTTCTAACAGTGTCCACATCAGTGTTTGCAGCAGTGTCCACATCAGTGTTTCTTACAGTGTCCGCATCACTGTGTCTAACGGTGTCCATTTCAGTGCTTCTAACAGTGTCCACATCTGTGTTTCCAACAGTGTCCACATCAGTGTTTCCAACAGTGTCCATATCAGTGTTTCTAACAGTGTCCACATCAGTGTTTCTTACAGTGTCCACATCAGTGTTTCTAACAGTGTCCACGTCAGTGTTTCTTACAGTGTCCACATCTCTGTTTCTAACAGTGTCCACATCAGTTTTTCTTACATTGTCCACATCAGTGTTTCTTACAGTGTCCACATCAATGTTTCTTACAGTGTCCACGTCAGTGTTTCTTACAGTGTCCACATCAGTGTTTCTTACACTGTCCACATCAGTGTTTCTAACAGTGTCCACATCAATGTTTCTTACAGTGTCCTCATCAGTGTTTCTTACACTGTCCACATCAGTGTTTCTTACAGTGTCCACATCAGTGTTTGGAACAGTGTCCACATCAGTGTTTGTAACAGTGTCCACATCAGTGTTTCTTACAGTGTCCACATCAGTGTTTCTAAAAGTGTCCACATCAGTTTTTCTTACAGTGTCCACATCAGTGTTTCCAACAGTTTCCACATCAGTATTTCGTACCGTGTCCACATCAGTGTTTCCAACAGTGTCCACATCAATGTTTCCAACAGTGTCCAGATCAGTGTTTCCAACAGTGTCCACATCAATGTTTCAAACAGTGTCCACATCAGTGTTTCTAACAGTGTCCACATCAGTGTTTCAAACAGTGTCCACATCAATGTTTCTTACAGTGTCCACATCAGTGTTTCTAACAGTGTCCACATCAATGTTTCTTACAGTGTCCACATCAGTGTTTCTAACAGTGTCCACATCAATGTTTCTTACAGTGTCCACATCAGTGTTTCTAACAGTGTCCACATCAATGTTTCTTACAGTGTCCACATCAGTGTTCCTTACAGTGTCCACATCACTGTGTCTAACAGTGTCCACATCAGTGTTTCTAACAGCATCTACATCAGTGTTTCAAACAGTGTCCACATCAGTGTTTCTTACAGTGTCCACATCAGTGTTTCTAATTGTGTACGCATCAGTGTTTCTAACAGTGTCCTCATCAGTGTTTCTAACAGTGTCCACATCAGTGTTTCAAACAGTGTCCACATCAGTTTCTTACAGTGTCCACATCAGTGTTTCTAACAGCGTCCACATCAGTGTTTCTAACAGTGTCCACATCAGTGTTTCTAACAGTGTCCACATCAGTGTTTCTTACAGTGTCCACATCAGTGTTTCTTACAGTGTCCACATCAGTGTTTCATGCAGTGTCCGCATCAGTGTTTCTAACAGTGTCCACATCAGTGTTTGTAACAGTGTCCACAACAGTGTTTCTATCAGCGTCCGCATCGGTGTTTCTAACAGTGTCCACCTCAGTGTTTCTAACAGTGACCACATCAGTGTTTCAAACAGTGTCCACATCAGTGTTTCTTACAGTGTCCACATCAGTGTTTCTAATAGTGTACGCATCAGTGTTTCTAACAGAGTCCTCATCAGTGTTTCTAACAGTGTCCACATCAGTGTTTCAAACAGTGTCCACATCAGTGTTTCTTACAGTGTCCACATCAGTGTTTCTAACAGCGTCCACATCAGTGTTTCTTACAGTGTCCACATCAGTGTTTCTAACAGTGTCCACATCAGTGTTTCTAACAGTGTCCACATCAGAGTTTCTTACAGTGTCCACATCAGTGTTTCTAACAGTGTCCACATCAATGTTTCTTACAGTGTCCACATCAGTGTTTCTAACAGTGTCCACATCAGTGTTTCTAACAGTGTCCACATCAGTGTTTGTAACAGGGTCCACATTAGTGTGTCTAACAGTGTCCACATCAGTGTTTGTAACAGTGTCCACATCAGTGTTTCCAACAGTGTCCACATCAGTGTTTCCAACAGAGTCCACATCAGTGTTTCTTACAGTGTCCACATCAGTGTTTCTAACAGTGTCCACATCAGTGTTTCCAACAGAGTCCACATCAGTGTTTCTTACAGTGTCCACATCAGTGTTTCTAACAGTGTCCACATCAGTGTTTCCAACAGTGTCCACATCAGTGTTCCTTACAGTGTCCACATCAGTGAGTCTAATAGTGTCCACATCAGTGTTTCTAACAGCGTCTACATCAGTGTTTCTAACAGTGTCCGCAGCAGTGTTTCTAACAGTGTCCACATCAGTGCTTCTTACAGTGTCCTCATCAGTGTTTCTGATAGTGTCCACATCAGTGTTTGTAACAGTGTCCACATCAGTGTTTCCAAGAGTGTCCACATCAGTGTTTCTTACAGTCTCCACATCAGTGTTTGTAATAGTGTCCACATCAGTGTTTCCAACAGTGTCCACATCTTTGTTTCTTACAGTGTCCACATCAGTGTTTCTTACAATGTCCAATTAAGTGTTTCAAACAGTTTCCACATCAGTGCGTCTAACAGTGTCTACATCAGTGTTTCTGACAGTGTCCACATCAGTGTTTCTAACAGTGTCCACATCAATGTTTCCAATAGGGTCCGCATCAGTGTTTCTAACAGTGTCCACATCAGTGTTTCTTACAGTGTCCACATCAGTGTTTCTAACAGTGTCCACATCTTTGTTTCTTACAGTGTCCACATCAGTGTTTCTTACAATGTCCACATCAGTGTTTCTTACTGTGTCCACATCAGTGCGTCTAACAGTGTCTACATCAGTGTTTCAAACAGTGTCCACATCAATGTTTCTTACAGTGTCCACATCAGTGTTTCTAACAGTTCCCACATCAGTGTGTCTAACAGTGTCCACATCAGTCTGTCTAACAGTGTCCACGTCAGTTTTTCATGCAGTTTCCACATCAGTGTGTCTAACAGTGTCCACATCAGTGTTTCTGCAAATGTCCACATCAAAGTTTCTAACAGTGTCCACATCAGTGTTTCTTACAGTGTCCACATCAGTGTTTCTAACAGTGTCCACATCAGTGTTTCTTACAGTGTCCACATCAGTGTTTCTTACTGTGTCCACATCAGTGTTTCTTACAGTGTCCACATCAGTGTTTCTACCAGTCTCCACATCAATGTTTCTAACAGTGTCCACATCAGTGTTTCTAACAGTGTCTGCATCAATATTTCTTTCAGTGTCCACATCTGTGTTTCTTCCAGTGTCCACATCAGTGTTTCTAAAAGTGTCCACATCTGTGTTTCTCACAATGTCCACGTCTGTGTTTCTTACAGTGTCCACATCAGTGTTTCTAACAGTGTCCACATCAGTGTTTCTAACAGTGTCCACATCAGTGTTTCTGAAAGTGTCCACATCTGTGTTTCTTACAGTGTCCGCATCAGTGTTTCTTTCAGTGTCCAATTAAGTGTGTCTAACACTGTCCACATCAGTGTTTCTAACAGTGTCCACAACAGTGTTTCTAACAGTGTCCACATCAGTGTTTCTTAGAGTGTCCACATCAGTATTTCTTACAGAGCCCACATCAGTGTTTCTTACAGTGTCCACATCAGTGTTTCTTACAGTGTCCACATCAGTGTTTCTTACAGTGTTCACATCAGTGTTTCTAACAGTGTCCACATCAATGTTTCTTACAGTTTCCACATCAGTGTTTCTTACAGTGTCCACATCAGTGTTTCTAAAAGTGTCCACATCAATGTTTCTTACAGTGTCCACATCAGTGTTTCTTACAGTGTCCACATCAATGTTTCCAACAGTGTCCACATCAATGTTTCTTACAGTGTCCACATCAGCGTTTCTTACAGTATCCACTTCAGTATTTCTAACAGTGTCCTCATCAGTGTTTCTTACAGTGTCCACATCAGTGTTTGTAACAGTGTCCACATTAGTGTGTTTAACAGTGTCCATATCACTGTTTCTAACAGCGTCCACATCAGTGTTTCTAACTGTGTCCACGTCAGTGTTTCTAACAGTGTCCACATCAGTGTTTCGTACTGTGTACACATCAGTGTTTCTTACAGTGTCCACATCAGTGTTTCCAGCAGTGTCCACATCAGTGTTTCTTACAGTGTCCACATCAGTGTGTCTAACAGTGTCCATTTCAGTATTTCTAACAGTGTCCACATCAGTGTTTCCAACAGTGTCCACATCAGTGTTTCCAACAGTGTCCACATCAGTGTTTCTTACAGTGTCCAATTAAGTGTTTCTAATAGTGTCCACATCAGTGTTTCTAACAGTGTCCACATCAGTATTTCTTACAGTGTCCACATCAGTGTTTCTACCAGCGTCCACATCAATGTTTCTTACAGTGTCCACAACAGTGTGTCTGACAATGTCTACATCAGTCTGTCTAGCAGTGTCCACATCAGTTTTTCATGCAGTGTCCACATCAGTGTGTCTAACAGTGTCTACATCAGTGTTTCTAACAGGGTCCACATCAGTGTTTCTACAAATGTCCACATCAATGTTTCTAACAGTGTCCACATCTGTGTTTCTTACAGTGTCCACATCTGTGTTTCTTACAGTGTCCATATCAGTGTTTCTAACAGGGTCCACATCATTGTTTCTACAAATGTCCACATCAATGTTTCTAACAGTGTCCACATCAGTGTTTCTTACAGTGTCCACATCAGTGCTTCTAACAGTGTCCACATCAGTGTTTCTTACAGTGTCCACATTAGTGTTTCTTACGGTGTGCACATCAGTGTTTCTTACAGTGTCCACATCAATGTTTCTTACAGTGTCCACATCAGTGTTTCTAACAGTGTCCCCATCAATGTTTCTTACAGTTTCCACATCAGTGTTTCTAACAGTGTCCACATCAACGTTTCCTATAGTGTCCACATCAGTGTTTCTAACAGTGTCCTCATCAGTGTTTCTTACAGTGTCCACATCAGTGTTTCTAACAGTGTCCATATCAGTGTTTCTAACAGCGTCCACATCAGTGTTTCTAACAGTGTCCACATCACTGTTTCTAACAGTGTCCATGACAGGGTCCACATCAGTGTTTCCAACAGTGTCCACATCAGTGTTTCTTACAGTGCCAACATCAGTGTTTGGAACAGTGTCCACATCAGTGTTTCTTACAGTGTCCACATCAGTGTTTCTAAAAGTGTCCACATCAGTGTTTCTAAAAGTGTCCACATCAGTGTTTCTAACAGTATCCACATCAGTGTTTCTTACAGTGTCCACATCAGTGTTTCTAACACTGTCCACATCAGTGTGTCTAACAGTGTCCACATCAGTGTTTCTAACAGTGTCCACATCAGTGTTTCTAACAGTGTCCGCATCAGTGTTTCCAACAGTGTCCTCATCAGTGTTTGTAACAATGTCAGCATCATTGTGTCTAACAGTGTCCACATCAGTGTTTCTTACACTTTCCACATCAGTGTTTCTAACAGTGTCCACATCTGTGTTCCCAACACTGTCCACATCTTTGTTTCTTACAGTGTCCACATCAGTGTTTCTAACTGTGTCCACATCAGTGTTTCTTACTGTGTCCACATCAGTGTTTCTCACAGTGTCCACATCAATGTTTCTGACAGTCTCCACATCAGTGTTTGTAACAGTGTCCACATCATTGTTTCCAACAGTGTCCACATCTTTGTTTCTTACAGTGTCCACATCAGTGTTTCTTACAATGTCCAATTAAGTGTTTCTAACAGTGTCCACATCAGTATGCCTTACAGTGTCTACATCAGTGTTTCTAACAGTGTCCACATCAGTGTTTCTAACAGTGTCCACAACAGTGTTTCTAACAGTGTCCGCATCTGTGTTTCTTACAGTGTCCACATCAGTGTTTCTAAAAGTGTCACATCTGTGTTTCTTACAGTGTCCACATCAGTGCTTCTAACAGTGTCCACATCAATGTTTCGAACACTGTCCACATCAGTGTTTCTTACAGTGTCCACATCAGTGATTCCAACAGTTTCCACATCAGTGTTTCTAACACTGTCTACATCAGTGTTTCTTACATTGTCCACATCAGTGTTTCTAACAGTGTCCACATCAGTGTTTCTTACAATGTCCACATCAGTGTTTCTAACAGTGTCCACATCAATGTTTCTTACAGTGCCCATATCAGTGTTTCTAACAGTGTCCACATCAGTGTTTCTAACAGTGTCCACATCAGTGTTTCTACCAGTCTCCACATCAATGTTTCGAACAGTGTCCACATCAGTGTGTCGAACACTGTCCGCAACAATGTTTCTTACAGTGTCCACATCAGTGTTTCTTACAGTGTCCACATCAGTGTTTCTAACAGTGCCCACATCAGTGTTTCTTACAGTGTCCACATCAGTGTTTCTTACAGTGTCCACATCAGTGTTTCTAACAGTGTCCACATCAGTGTTTCTAACAGTGTCCACATCAGTGTTTCTTACAGTGTCCACATTAGTGTTTCTAACAGCGTCCACATCAGTGTTTCTAACAGTGTCCATGACAGGGTCCACATCAGTGTTTCCAACAGTGTCCACATCAGTGTTTCTTAGAGTGCCATCATCAGTGTTTCTAACAGTGTCCACATCAGTGTTTCTTACAGTGTCCACATCAGTGTTTCTAACAGTGTCCACATCAGTGTTTGGAACAGTGTCCACATCAGTGTTTCTCACAGTGTCCACATCAGTGTTTTTTAAAAGTGTCCACATCAGTGTTTCTAAAAGTGTCCACATCAGTGTTTCTAACAGTGTCCTCATCTTTGTTTCTTACAGTGTCCACATCAGTGTTTCTAACACTGTCCACATCAGTGTGTCTAACAGTGTCCACATCAGTGTTTCTAACAATGTCCACATCAGTGTTTCTAACAGTGTCCGCATCAGTGTTTCCAACAGTGTCCTCATCAGTGTTTGTAACAATGTCCGCATCATTGTGTCTAACAGTGTCCATATCAGTGTTTCTAACAGTGTCCACATCAGTGTTTCTTACACTTTCCACATCAGTGTTTGTAACAGTGTCCACATCTGTGTTCCCAACACTGTCCACATCTTTGTTTCTTACAGTGTCCACATCAGTGTTTCTAACTGTGTCCATATCAGTGTTTCTTACTGTGTCCACATCAGTGTTTCTCACAGTGTCCACATCAATGTTTCTGACAGTCTCCACATCAGTGTTTGTAACAGTGTCCACATCAGTGTTTCCAACAGTGTCCACATCTTTGTTTCTTACAGTTTCCACATCAGTGTTTCTTACAATGTCCAATTAAGTGTTTCTAACAGTGTCCACATCAGTGCTTCTAACAGTGTCCACATCAATGTTTCGAACACTGTCCACATCAGTGTTTCTTACAGTGTCCACATCAGTGATTCCAACAGTTTCCACATCAGTGTTTCTAACACTGTCTACATCAGTGTTTCTTACAGTGTCCACATCAGTGTTTCTAACAGTGTCCACATCAGTGTTTCTTACAGTGTCCACATCAGTGTTTCTAACAGTGTCCACATCAATGTTTCTTACAGTGCCCATATCAGTGTTTCTAACAGTGTCCACATCAGTGTTTCTAACAGTGTCCACATCAGTGTTTCTACCAGTCTCCACATCAATGTTTCGAACAGTGTCCACATCAGTGTGTCTAACACTGTCCGCAACAATGTTTCTTACAGTGTTCAGATCAGTGTTTCTTACAGTGTCCACATCAGTGTTTCTAACAGTGCCCACATCAGTGTTTCTTACAGTGTCCACATCAGTGTTTCTTACAGTGTCCACATCAGTGTTTCTTACAGTGTCCACATTAGTGTTTCTAACAGTGTCCACATCAATGTTTCTTACAGTGTCCACATCAGTGTTTCTTACAGTGTCCACATCAGTCTGTCTAACAGTGTCCACATCAATGTTTCTTACAGTGTCCACATCAGCGTTTCTTACAGTGTGCTCGTCAGTGTTTCTAACAGTGTCCACATCATTGTTTCTTACAGTGTCCACATCAGTGTTTCTTAGTGTCAACATCAGTGTTTCTCCCAGTCTCCACATCAATGTTTCTAACAGTGTCTGCATCAATATTTCTTTCAGTGTCCACATCTGTGTTTCTTACAGTGTCCACATCAGTGTTTCTAACAGTGTCCACATCAGTGTTTCTCACAGTGTCCATGCCTGTGTTTCTTACAGTGTCCACATCAGTGTTTCTTACAGTGTCCTCATCAGTGTTTCTAACAGTGTCCACATCAGTGTTTCTCACAGTGTCCACGTCTGTGTTTCTTACAGTGTCCACATCAGTGTTTCTTTCAGTGTCCAATTAAGTGTGTCTAACACTGTCCACATCATTGTTTCTAACAGTGTCCACGTCAATGTTTCTTACAGTTTCCACATCAGTGTTTCTTACAGTGTCCACATCAGTGTTTCTAACAGTGTCCACATCAGTGTTTCTTACTGTGTCAAGATCAGTGTTTCTTACATTGTCGTCATCAATGTTTCTTACAGTGTCCAATTAAGTGTTTCCAACAGTGTCCACATCAGTATTTCGTACCGTGTCCACATCAGTGTTTCTAACAGTGTCCACATCAATGTTTCTTACAGTGCCCATATCAGTGTTTCTAACAGTGTCCACATCAGTGTTTCTAACAGTGTCCACATCAGTGTTTCTACCAGTCTCCACATCAATGTTTCGAACAGTGTCCACATCAGTGTGTCTAACACTGTCCGCAACAATGTTTCTTACAGTGTCCAGATCAGTGTTTCTTACAGTGTCCACATCAGTGTTTCTAACAGTGCCCACATCAGTGTTTCTTACAGTGTCCACATCAGTGTTTCTTACAGTGTCCACATCAGTGTTTCTTACAGTGTCCACATTAGTGTTTCTAACAGTGTCCACATCAATGTTTCTTACAGTGTCCACATCAGTGTTTCTTACAGTGTCCACATCAGTCTGTCTAACAGTGTCCACATCAATGTTTCTTACAGTGTCCACATCAGCGTTTCTTACAGTGTGCTCGTCAGTGTTTCTAACAGTGTCCACATCATTGTTTCTTACAGTGTCCACATCAGTGTTTCTTAGTGTCAACATCAGTGTTTCTCCCAGTCTCCACATCAATGTTTCTAACAGTGTCTGCATCAATATTTCTTTCAGTGTCCACATCTGTGTTTCTTACAGTGTCCACATCAGTGTTTCTAACAGTGTCCACATCAGTGTTTCTCACAGTGTCCACGCCTGTGTTTCTTACAGTGTCCACATCAGTGTTTCTTACAGTGTCCTCATCAGTGTTTCTAACAGTGTCCACATCAGTGTTTCTCACAGTGTCCATGTCTGTGTTTCTTACAGTGTCCACATCAGTGTTTCTTTCAGTGTCCAATTAAGTGTGTCTAACACTGTCCACATCATTGTTTCTAACAGTGTCCACGTCAATGTTTCTTACAGTTTCCACATCAGTGTTTCTTACAGTGTCCACATCAGTGTTTCTAACAGTGTCCACATCAGTGTTTCTTACTGTGTCAAGATCAGTGTTTCTTACATTGTCGTCATCAATGTTTCTTACAGTGTCCAATTAAGTGTTTCCAACAGTGTCCACATCAGTATTTCGTACCGTGTCCACATCAGTGTTTCTTACAGTGTCCACATCAATGTTTCTTACAGTGTCCACGTCAGTGTTTCTTACAGTGTCCACATCAGTGTTTCTTACACTGTCCACATCAGTGTTTCTAACAGTGTCCACATCAATGTTTCTTACAGTGTCCTCATCAGTGTTTCTTACACTGTCCACATCAGTGTTTCTTACAGTGTCCACATCAGTGTTTGGAACAGTGTCCACATCAGTGTTTGTAACAGTGTCCACATCAGTGTTTCTTACAGTGTCCACATCAGTGTTTCTAAAAGTGTCCACATCAGTTTTTCTTACAGTGTCCACATCAGTGTTTCCAACAGTTTCCACATCAGTATTTCGTACCGTGTCCACATCAGTGTTTCCAACAGTGTCCACATCAATGTTTCCAACAGTGTCCAGATCAGTGTTTCCAACAGTGTCCACATCAATGTTTCCAACAGTGTCCAGATCAGTGTTTCTAACAGTGTCCACATCAGTGTTTCAAACAGTGTCCACATCAATGTTTCTTACAGTGTCCACATCAGTGTTTCTAACAGTGTCCACATCAATGTTTCTTACAGTGTCCACATCAGTGTTTCTAACAGTGTCCACATCAATGTTTCTTACAGTGTCCACATCAGTGTTTCTAACAGTGTCCACATCAATGTTTCTTACAGTGTCCACATCAGTGTTCCTTACAGTGTCCACATCACTGTGTCTAACAGTGTCCACATCAGTGTTTCTAACAGCGTCTACATCAGTGTTTCTAACAGTGTTCACATCAGTGTTTCTTACAGTGTCCATATCAGTGTTTCTAATAGTGTCCGCATCAGTGTTTGTAACAGTGTCCTCATCAGTGTTTCTAACAGTGTCCATATCAGTGTTTCTAACAGTGTCCACATCAATGTTTCTTACAGTGTCCACATCACTGTGTCTAACAGTGTCCACATCAGTGTTTCTAACAGCATCTACATCAGTGTTTCAAACAGTGTCCACATCAGTGTTTCTTACAGTGTCCACATCAGTGTTTCTAATTGTGTACGCATCAGTGTTTCTAACAGTGTCCTCATCAGTGTTTCTAACAGTGTCCACATCAGTGTTTCAAACAGTGTCCACATCAGTTTCTTACAGTGTCCACATCAGTGTTTCTAACAGCGTCCACATCAGTGTTTCTAACAGTGTCCACATCAGTGTTTCTAACAGTGTCCACATCAGTGTTTCTTACAGTGTCCACATCAGTGTTTCTTACAGTGTCCACATCAATGTTTCTTACAGTGTCCACATCAGTGTTTCTAACAGTATCCACATCAGTGTTTCTAACAGTGTCCTCATCAGTGTTTCTTACAGTGTCCACATCAGTGTTTGTAACAGGGTCCACATTAGTGTGTCTCACAGTGTCCACATCAGTGTTTGTAACAGTGTCCACATCAGTGTTTCCAACAGTGTCCACATCAGTGTTTCTAACAGTGTCCACATCAGTGTTTCCAACAGAGTCCACATCAGTGTTTCTTACAGTGTCCACATCAGTGTTTCTAACAGCGTCTACATCAGTGTTTCTAACAGTGTCCACATCAGTGCTTCTCACAGTGTCCTCATCAGTGTTTCTGATAGTGTCCGCATCAGTGTTTCTAACAGTGTCCACGTCAATGTTTCTATCAGCGTCCGCATCAGTGTTTCTAACGGTGTCCACATCAGTGCTTCTTACAGTGTCCTCATCAGTGTTTCTGATAGTGTCCGCATCAGTGTTTCTAACAGTGTCCACGTCAATGTTTCTATCAGCGTCCGCATCAGTGTTTGTAACAGTGTCCACGTCAGTGTTTCTAACAGTGTCCACATCAGTGTTTCTAACAGTGTCCACATCAGTGTTTCTAACAGCGTCTACATCAGTGTTTCCAACAGTGTCCACGTCAGTGTTTCTAACAGCGTCCACATCTGTGTTTCTTACAGTGTCCACATCAGTGTTTCTAACAGTTTCCACATCAGTGTTTCCAACAGTGTCCACGTCAGTGTTTCTAACAGTGTCCACATCTGTGTTTCGTACAGTGTCCACATCAGTGTTTGCAGCAGTGTCCACATCAGTGTTTCTTACAGTGTCCGCATCACTGTGTCTAACGGTGTCCATTTCAGTGCTTCTAACAGTGTCCACATCAGTGTTTCCAACAGTGTCCATATCAGTGTTTCTAACAGTGTCCACATCAGTGTTTCTTACAGTGTCCACATCAGTGTTTCTAACAGTGTCCACGTCAGTGTTTCTTACAGTGTCCACATCTCTGTTTCTAACAGTGTCCACATCAGTTTTTCTTACATTGTCCACATCAGTGTTTCTTACAGTGTCCACATCAATGTTTCTTACAGTGTCCACGTCAGTGTTTCTTACAGTGTCCACATCAGTGTTTCTTACACTGTCCACATCAGTGTTTCTAACAGTGTCCACATCAATGTTTCTTACAGTGTCCTCATCAGTGTTTCTTACACTGTCCACATCAGTGTTTCTTACAGTGTCCACATCAGTGTTTGGAACAGTGTCCACATCAGTGTTTGTAACAGTGTCCACATCAGTGTTTCTTACAGTGTCCACATCAGTGTTTCTAAAAGTGTCCACATCAGTTTTTCTTACAGTGTCCACATCAGTGTTTCCAACAGTTTCCACATCAGTATTTCGTACCGTGTCCACATCAGTGTTTCAAACAGTGTCCACATCAATGTTTCCAACAGTGTCCAGATCAGTGTTTCCAACAGTGTCCACATCAATGTTTCCAACAGTGTCCAGATCAGTGTTTCTAACAGTGTCCACATCAGTGTTTCAAACAGTGTCCACATCAATGTTTCTTACAGTGTCCACATCAGTGTTTCTAACAGTGTCCACATCAATGTTTCTTACAGTGTCCACATCAGTGTTTCTAACAGTGTCCACATCAATGTTTCTTACAGTGTCCACATCAGTGTTCCTTACAGTGTCCACATCACTGTGTCTAACAGTGTCCACATCAGTGTTTCTAACAGCATCTACATCAGTGTTTCAAACAGTGTCCACATCAGTGTTTCTTACAGTGTCCACATCAGTGTTTCTAATTGTGTACGCATCAGTGTTTCTAACAGTGTCCTCATCAGTGTTTCTAACAGTGTCCACATCAGTGTTTCAAACAGTGTCCACATCAGTTTCTTACAGTGTCCACATCAGTGTTTCTAACAGTGTCCACATCAGTGTTTCTAACAGTGTCCACATCAGTGTTTCTTACAGTGTCCACATCAGTGTTTCTTACAGTGTCCACATCAATGTTTCTTACAGTGTCCACATCAGTGTTTCTAACAGTATCCACATCAGTGTTTCTAACAGTGTCCTCATCAGTGTTTCTTACAGTGTCCACATCAGTGTTTGTAACAGGGTCCACATTAGTGTGTCTCACAGTGTCCACATCAGTGTTTGTAACAGTGTCCACATCAGTGTTTCCAACAGTGTCCACATCAGTGTTTCTAACAGTGTCCACATCAGTGTTTCTTACAGTGTCCACATCAGTGTTTCTAACAGCGTCTACATCAGTGTTTCTAACAGTGTCCACATCAGTGCTTCTTACAGTGTCCTCATCAGTGTTTCTGATAGTGTCCGCATCAGTGTTTCTAACAGTGTCCACGTCAATGTTTCTATCAGCGTCCGCATCAGTGTTTCTAACGGTGTCCACATCAGTGCTTCTTACAGTGTCCTCATCAGTGTTTCTGATAGTGTCCGCATCAGTGTTTCTAACAGTGTCCACGTCAATGTTTCTATCAGCGTCCGCATCAGTGTTTGTAACAGTGTCCACGTCAGTGTTTCTAACAGTGTCCACATCAGTGTTTCTAACAGTGTCCACATCAGTGTTTCTAACAGCGTCTACATCAGTGTTTCCAACAGTGTCCACGTCAGTGTTTCTAACAGCGTCCACATCTGTGTTTCTTACAGTGTCCACATCAGTGTTTCTAACAGTTTCCACATCAGTGTTTCCAACAGTGTCCACGTCAGTGTTTCTAACAGTGTCCACATCTGTGTTTCGTACAGTGTCCACATCAGTGTTTGCAGCAGTGTCCACATCAGTGTTTCTTACAGTGTCCGCATCACTGTGTCTAACGGTGTCCATTTCAGTGCTTCTAACAGTGTCCACATCTGTGTTTCCAACAGTGTCCACATCAGTGTTTCCAACAGTGTCCATATCAGTGTTTCTAACAGTGTCCACATCAGTGTTTCTTACAGTGTCCACATCAGTGTTTCTAACAGTGTCCACGTCAGTGTTTCTTACAGTGTCCACATCTCTGTTTCTAACAGTGTCCACATCAGTTTTTCTTACATTGTCCACATCAGTGTTTCTAACAGTGTCCACATCAATGTTTCTTACAGTGTCCACATCAGTGTTTCTTACAGTGTCCACATCTTTGTTTCTGACAGTGTCCACATCAATGCTTCTTACAGTGTCCACATCAGCGTTTCGTACAGTGTCCACATCAGTGTTTCTAACAGTATCCACATCAGTGTTTCTAACCGTGTCCTCATCAGTGTTTCTTACAGTGTCCACATCAGTGTTTGTAACAGGGTCCACATTAGTGTGTCTAACAGTGTCCATATCAGTGTTTCTAACAGTGTCCACATCAGTGTTTCTAACTCTGTCCACGTCAGTGTTTCTAACAGTGTCCACATCAGTGTTTCGTACAGTGTCCACATCAGTGTTTCTAACAGTGTCCACATCAGTGTGTCTAACAGTGTCCATTTCAGTGTTTCTAACAGTGTCCACATCAGTGTTTCTAACATTGTCCACAGCAGTGTTTCCAACAGTGTCCACAGCAGTGTTTCCAACAGTGTCCTCATCAGTGTTTGTGACATTGTCCGCATCATTGTTTCTAACAGTGTCCATATCAGTGTTTCTAAAAGTGTCCACATCAGTGTTTCTTACAGTGTCCACATCAGTGTTTGTAACAGTGTCCGCATCAGTGTGTCTAACAGTGTCCTTTTCAGTGTTTCTAACAGTGTCCATTTCAGTGTTTCTAACAGTGTCCACATCAGTGTTTCCAACCGTGTCCACATCAGTGTTTCCAGCAGTGTCCACATCAGTGTTTCTTACAGTGCCAACATCAGTGTTTCTAACAGTGTCCACATCAGCGTTTCCAACAGTGTCCACATCAGTGTTTCCAACAGTGTCCACATCAGTTTTTCTTACAGTGTACTCATCAGTGTTTCTAACAGTGTCCAGATCAGTCTTTGGAACAGTGTCCACATCAGTGTTTGTAACAGTGTCCACATCAGTTTTTCATACAGTGTCCACATCAGTGTTTCTTACAGTGTCCTCATCAGTGTTTCTAATAGTGTCCGCATCAGTGTTTCTAACAGTGTCCACATCAGTGTTTGTAACAGTGTCCACATCAGTTTTTCATACAGTGTCCACATCAGTGTTTCTTACAGTGTCCTCATCAGTGTTTCTAATAGTGTCCGCATCAGTGTTTCTAACAGTGTCCACATCAGTGTTTCTAACAGTGTCCACATCAGTGTTTCTAACAGTGTCCACGTCAGTGTTTCAAACAGTGTCCACATCAGTGTTTCTAACAGTGTCCACATCAGTGTTTCTAACAGCGTCCACATCAGTGTTTCTTACAGTGTCCACATCAGTGTTTCTTAAAGTGTCCACATCAGTGTTTCTAACAGTGTCCACATCAGTGTTTCCAACAGAGTCCACAACAGTGTTTCTTACAGTGTCCACATCAGTGTTTCTAACAGTGTCCACATCAGTGTTTCTAACAGTGTCCACATCAGTGTTTCCAACAGAGTCCACATCAGTGTTTCTAACAGTGTCCACATCAGTGTTTCTAACAGTGTCCACATCAGTGTTTCCAACAGATTCCACATCAGTGTTTCTAACAGTGTCCACATCAGTGTTTCTAACAGTGTCCACATCAGTGTTTCTAACAGTGTCCACATCAGTGTTTCTTACAGTGTCTACATCAGTGTTTCTAACAGTGTCCACATCAATGTTTCTTACAGTGTCCACATCAGTGTTTCTAACAGTATCCACATCAGTGTTTCTAACAGTGTCCTCATCAGTGTTTCTTACAGTGTCCACATCAGTGTTTGTAACAGGGTCCACATTAGTGTGTCTCACAGTGTCCACATCAGTGTTTGTAACAGTGTCCACATCAGTGTTTCCAACAGTGTCCACATCAGTGTTTCTAACAGTGTCCACATCAGTGTTTCCAACAGAGTCCACATCAGTGTTTCTTACAGTGTCCACATCAGTGTTTCTAACAGCGTCTACATCAGTGTTTCCAACAGTGTCCACATCAGTGCTTCTTACAGTGTCCTCATCAGTGTTTCTGATAGTGTCCGCATCAGTGTTTCTAACAGTGTCCACGTCAATGTTTCTATCAGCGTCCGCATCAGTGTTTCTAACGGTGTCCACATCAGTGCTTCTTACAGTGTCCTCATCAGTGTTTCTGATAGTGTCCGCATCAGTGTTTCTAACAGTGTCCACGTCAATGTTTCTATCAGCGTCCGCATCAGTGTTTGTAACAGTGTCCACGTCAGTGTTTCTAACAGTGTCCACATCAGTGTTTCTAACAGTGTCCACATCAGTGTTTCTAACAGCGTCTACATCAGTGTTTCCAACAGTGTCCACGTCAGTGTTTCTAACAGCGTCCACATCTGTGTTTCTTACAGTGTCCACATCAGTGTTTCTAACAGTTTCCACATCAGTGTTTCCAACAGTGTCCACGTCAGTGTTTCTAACAGTGTCCACATCTGTGTTTCGTACAGTGTCCACATCAGTGTTTGCAGCAGTGTCCACATCAGTGTTTCTTACAGTGTCCGCATCACTGTGTCTAACGGTGTCCATTTCAGTGCTTCTAACAGTGTCCACATCTGTGTTTCCAACAGTGTCCACATCAGTGTTTCCAACAGTGTCCATATCAGTGTTTCTAACAGTGTCCACATCAGTGTTTCTTACAGTGTCCACATCAGTGTTTCTAACAGTGTCCACGTCAGTGTTTCTTACAGTGTCCACATCTCTGTTTCTAACAGTGTCCACATCAGTTTTTCTTACATTGTCCACATCAGTGTTTCTAACAGTGTCCACATCAATGTTTCTTACAGTGTCCACATCAGTGTTTCTTACAGTGTCCACATCTTTGTTTCTGACAGTGTCCACATCAATGCTTCTTACAGTGTCCACATCAGCGTTTCGTACAGTGTCCACATCAGTGTTTCTAACAGTATCCACATCAGTGTTTCTAACCGTGTCCTCATCAGTGTTTCTTACAGTGTCCACATCAGTGTTTGTAACAGGGTCCACATTAGTGTGTCTAACAGTGTCCTTTTCAGTGTTTCTAACAGTGTCCATTTCATTGTTTCTAACAGTGTCCTTTTCAGTGTTTCTAACAGTGTCCACATCAGTGTTTCTAACTCTGTACACATCAGTGTTTCTAACAGTGTCCACATCAGTGTTTCCAACAGAGTCCACAACAGTGTTTCTTACAGTGTCCACATCAGTGTTTCTAACAGTGTCCACATCAGTGTTTCTAACAGTGTCCACATCAGTGTTTCCAACAGAGTCCACATCAGTGTTTCTAACAGTGTCCACATCAGTGTTTCTAACAGTGTCCACATCAGTGTTTCCAACAGAGTCCACATCAGTGTTTCTAACAGTGTCCACATCAGTGTTTCTAACAGTGTCCACATCAGTGTATCTAACAGTGTCCACATCAGTGTTTCTTACAGTGTCCACATCAATGATTCTTACAGTGTCCACATCAGTGTTCCTTACACTGTCCACATCAATGTTTGTTACACTGTCCGCATCAGTGTTTCTTACAGTGTCCACATCAGTGTTTCTTACAGTGTCCTCATCAGTGTTTCATGCAGTTTCCGCATCAGTGTTTCTAACAGTGTCCTCATCAGTGTTTGTAACAGTGTCCACAACAGTGTTTCTATCAGCGTCCGCATCGGTGTTTCTAACAGTGTCCACCTCAGTGTTTCTAACAGTGACCACATCAGTGTTTCAAACAGTGTCCACATCAGTGTTTCTTTCAGTGTCCACATCAGTGTTTCTAATAGTGTACGCATCAGTGTTTCTAACAGAGTCCTCAACAGTGTTTCTAACAGTGTCCACATCAGTGTTTCAAACAGTGTCCACATCAGTGTTTCTTACAGTGTCCACATCAGTGTTTCTAACAGCGTCCACATCAGTGTTTCTTACAGTGTCCACATCAGTGTTTCTAACAGTGTCCACATCAGTGTTTCTAACAGTGTCCACATCAGTGTTTCTAACAGTGTCCACGTCAATGTTTCTTACAGTGTCCACATCAGTGTTTCTAACAGTATCCACATCAGTGTTTCTAACAGTGTCCACATCAGTGTTTGTAACAGGGTCCACATTAGTGTGTCTAACAGTGTCCACATCAGTGTTTGTAACAGTGTCCACATCAGTGTTTCCAACAGTGTCCACATCAGTGTTTCCAACAGAGTCCACATCAGTGTTTCTTACAGTGTCCACATCAGTGTTTCTAACAGTGTCCACATCAGTGTTTCCAACAGAGTCCACATCAGTGTTTCTTACAGTGTCCACATCAGTGTTTCTAACAGTGTCCACATCAGTGTTTCCAACAGTGTCCACATCAGTGTTCCTTACAGTGTCCACATCAGTGAGTCTAATAGTGTCCACATCAGTGTTTCTAACAGCGTCTACATCAGTGTTTCTAACAGTGTCCGCAGCAGTGTTTCTAACAGTGTCCACATCAGTGCTTCTTACAGTGTCCTCATCAGTGTTTCTGATAGTGTCCGCATCAGTGTTTCTAACAGTGTCCACGTCAATGTTTCTATCAGCGTCCGCATCAGTGTTTGTAACAGTGTCCACGTCAGTGTTTCTAACAGTGTCCACATCAGTGTTTCTAACAGTGTCCACATCAGTGTTTCTAACAGCGTCTACATCAGTGTTTCCAACAGTGTCCACGTCAGTGTTTCTAACAGCGTCCACATCTGTGTTTCTTACAGTGTCCACATCAGTGTTTCTAACAGTTTCCACATCAGTGTTTCCAACAGTGTCCACGTCAGTGTTTCTAACAGTGTCCACATCAGTGTTTCTAACAGTGTCCACATCAGTGTTTCTAACAGTGTCCTCATCAGTGTTTCTTACAGTGTCCACATCAGTGTTTGTAACAGGGTCCACATTTGTGTGTCTAACAGTGTCCACATCAGTGTTTGTAACAGTGTCCACATCAGTGTTTCCAACAGTGTCCACATCAGTGTTTCCAACAGAGTCCACATCAGTGTTTCTTACAGTGTCCACATCAGTGTTTCTAACAGTGTCCACATCAGTGTTTCCAACAGAGTCCACATCAGTGTTTCTTACAGTGTCCACATCAGTGTTTCTAACAGCGTCCACATCAGTGTTTCCAACAGAGTCCACATCAGTGTTCCTTACAGTGTCCACATCAGTGAGTCTAATAGTGTCCACATCAGTGTTTCTAACAGCATCTACATCAGTGTTTCCAACAGTGTCCGCAGCAGTGTTTCTAACAGTGTCCACATCAGTGCTTCTTATAGTGTCCTCATCAGTGTTTCTGATAGTGTCCGCATCAGTGTTTCTAACAGTGTCCAAGTCAATGTTTCTATCAGCGTCCGCATCAGTGTTTGTAACAGTGTCCACGTCAGTGTTTCTAACAGTGTCCACATCAGTGTTTCTAACAGTGTCCACATCAGTGTTTCTAACAGCGTCTACATCAGTGTTTCCAACAGTGTCCACGTCAGTGTTTCTAACAGCGTCCACTTCTGTGTTTCTTACAGTGTCCACATCAGTGTTTCTAACAGTTTCCACATCAGTGTTTCCAACAGTGTCCACGTCAGTGTTTCTAACAGTGTCCACATCAGTGTTTCTAACAGTGTCCACATCAGTGTTTCTAACAGTGTCCACATCAGTGTTTCCAACAGTGTCCACATCAGTGTTCCTTACAGTGTCCACATCAGTGAGTCTAATAGTGTCCACATCAGTGTTTCTAACAGCGTCTACATCAGTGTTTCTAACAGTGTCCGCAGCAGTGTTTCTAACAGTGTCCACATCAGTGCTTCTTACAGTGTCCTCATCAGTGTTTCTGATAGTGTCCGCATCAGTGTTTCTAACAGTGTCCACGTCAATGTTTCTATCAGCGTCCGCATCAGTGTTTGTAACAGTGTCCACGTCAGTGTTTCTAACAGTGTCCACATCAGTGTTTCTAACAGTGTCCACATCAGTGTTTCTAACAGCGTCTACATCAGTGTTTCCAACAGTGTCCACGTCAGTGTTTCTAACAGCGTCCACATCTGTGTTTCTTACAGTGTCCACATCAGTGTTTCTAACAGTTTCCACATCAGTGTTTCCAACAGTGTCCACGTCAGTGTTTCTAACAGTGTCCACATCAGTGTTTCTAACAGTGTCCACATCAGTGTTTCTAACAGTGTCCTCATCAGTGTTTCTTACAGTGTCCACATCAGTGTTTGTAACAGGGTCCACATTAGTGTGTCTAACAGTGTCCACATCAGTGTTTGTAACAGTGTCCACATCAGTGTTTCCAACAGTGTCCACATCAGTGTTTCCAACAGAGTCCACAACAGTGTTTCTTACAGTGTCCACATCAGTGTTTCTAACAGTGTCCACATCAGTGTTTCTAACAGTGTCCACATCAGTGTTTCCAACAGAGTCCACATCAGTGTTTCTTACAGTGTCCACATCAGTGTTTCTAACAATGTCCACATCAGTGTTTCCAACAGAGTCCACATCAGTGTTTCTAACAGTGTCCACATCAGTGTTTCCAACAGAGTCCACAACAGTGTTTCTTACAGTGTCCACATCAGTGTTTCTAACAGTGTCCACATCAGTGTTTCTAACAGTGTCCACATCAGTGTATCTAACAGTGTCCACATCAGTGTTTCTTACAGTGTCCACATCAATGATTCTTACAGTGTCCACATCAGTGTTCCTTACACTTTCCACATCAATGTTTGTTACACTGTCCGCATCAGTGTTTCTTACAGTGTCCACATCAGTGTTTCTTACAGTGTCCTCATCAGTGTTTCATGCAGTGTCCGCATCAGTGTTTCTAACAGTGTCCTCATCAGTGTTTCTAACAGTGTCCACATCAGTGTTTCTAACAGCGTCTACATCAGTGTTTCTAACAGTGTCCGCAGCAGTGTTTCTAACAGTGTCCACATCAGTGCTTCTTACAGTGTCCTCATCAGTGTTTCTGATAGTGTCCGCATCAGTGTTTCTAACAGTGTCCACGTCAATGTTTCTATCAGCGTCCGCATCAGTGTTTGTAACAGTGTCCACGTCAGTGTTTCTAACAATGTCCACATCAGTGTTTCTAACAGTGTCCACATCAGTGTTTCTAACAGCGTCTACATCAGTGTTTCCAACAGTGTCCACGTCAGTGTTTCTAACAGCGTCCACTTCTGTGTTTCTTACAGTGTCCACATCAGTGTTTCTAACAGTTTCCACATCAGTGTTTCCAACAGTGTCCACGTCAGTGTTTCTAACAGTGTCCACATCAGTGTTTCTAACAGTGTCCACATCAGTGTTTGCAGCAGTGTCCACATCAGTGTTTCTTACAGTGTCCTTTTCAGTGTTTCTAACAGTGTCCATTTCAGCGTTTCGTACAGTGTCCACATCAGTGTTTCTAACAGTATCCACATCAGTGTTTCTAACAGTGTCCTCATCAGTGTTTCTTACAGAGTCCACATCAGTGTTTGTAACAGGGTCCACATTAGTGTGTCTAACAGTGTCCATATCAGTGTTTCTAACTGTGTCCACATCAGTGTTTCTAACTGTGTCCACGTCAGTGTTTCTAACAGTGTCCACATCAGTGTTTCGTACAGTGTCCACATCAGTGTTTCTAACAGTGTCCACATCAGTGTGTCTAACAGTGTCCATTTCAGTGTTTCTAACAGTGTCCACATCAGTGTTTCTAACAGTGTCCACATCAGTGTTTCCAACAGTGACCACATCAGTGTTTCAAACAGTGTCCACATCAGTGTTTCTTACAGTGTCCACATCAGTGTTTCTAATAGTGTACGCATCAGTGTTTCTAACAGAGTCCTCATCAGTGTTTCTAACAGTGTCCACATCAGTGTTTCAAACAGTGTCCACATCAGTGTTTCTTACAGTGTCCACATCAGTGTTTCTAACAGCGTCCACATCAGTGTTTCTTACAGTGTCCACATCAGTGTTTCTAACAGTGTCCACGTCAGTGTTTCTAACAGTGTCCACATCAGTGTTTCTAACAGTGTCCACATCAGTGTTTCTAACAGTGTCCTCATCAGTGTTTCTTACAGTGTCCACATCAGTGTTTGTAACAGGGTCCACATTTGTGTGTCTAACAGTGTCCACATCAGTGTTTCCAACAGTGTCCACATCAGTGTTTCCAACAGAGTCCACATCAGTGTTTCTTACAGTGTCCACATCAGTGTTTCTAACAGTGTCCACATCAGTGTTTCCAACAGAGTCCACATCAGTGTTTCTTACAGTGTCCACATCAGTGTTTCTAACAGCGTCCACATCAGTGTTTCCAACAGAGTCCACATCAGTGTTCCTTACAGTGTCCACATCAGTGAGTCTAATAGTGTCCACATCAGTGTTTCTAACAGCATCTACATCAGTGTTTCCAACAGTGTCCGCAGCAGTGTTTCTAACAGTGTCCACATCAGTGCTTCTTATAGTGTCCTCATCAGTGTTTCTGATAGTGTCCGCATCAGTGTTTCTAACAGTGTCCACGTCAATGTTTCTATCAGCGTCCGCATCAGTGTTTGTAACAGTGTCCACGTCAGTGTTTCTAACAGTGTCCACATCAGTGTTTCTAACAGTGTCCACATCAGTGTTTCTAACAGCGTCTACATCAGTGTTTCCAACAGTGTCCACGTCAGTGTTTCTAACAGCGTCCACTTCTGTGTTTCTTACAGTGTCCACATCAGTGTTTCTAACAGTTTCCACATCAGTGTTTCCAACAGTGTCCACGTCAGTGTTTCTAACAGTGTCCACATCAGTGTTTCTAACAGTGTCCACATCAGTGTTTCTAACAGTGTCCACATCAGTGTTTCCAACAGTGTCCACATCAGTGTTCCTTACAGTGTCCACATCAGTGAGTCTAATAGTGTCCACATCAGTGTTTCTAACAGCGTCTACATCAGTGTTTCTAACAGTGTCCGCAGCAGTGTTTCTAACAGTGTCCACATCAGTGCTTCTTACAGTGTCCTCATCAGTGTTTCTGATAGTGTCCGCATCAGTGTTTCTAACAGTGTCCACGTCAATGTTTCTATCAGCGTCCGCATCAGTGTTTGTAACAGTGTCCACGTCAGTGTTTCTAACAGTGTCCACATCAGTGTTTCTAACAGTGTCCACATCAGTGTTTCTAACAGCGTCTACATCAGTGTTTCCAACAGTGTCCACGTCAGTGTTTCTAACAGCGTCCACATCTGTGTTTCTTACAGTGTCCACATCAGTGTTTCTAACAGTTTCCACATCAGTGTTTCCAACAGTGTCCACGTCAGTGTTTCTAACAGTGTCCACATCAGTGTTTCTAACAGTGTCCACATCAGTGTTTCTAACAGTGTCCTCATCAGTGTTTCTTACAGTGTCCACATCAGTGTTTGTAACAGGGTCCACATTAGTGTGTCTAACAGTGTCCACATCAGTGTTTGTAACAGTGTCCACATCAGTGTTTCCAACAGTGTCCACATCAGTGTTTCCAACAGAGTCCACAACAGTGTTTCTTACAGTGTCCACATCAGTGTTTCTAACAGTGTCCACATCAGTGTTTCTAACAGTGTCCACATCAGTGTTTCCAACAGAGTCCACATCAGTGTTTCTTACAGTGTCCACATCAGTGTTTCTAACAGTGTCCACATCAGTGTTTCCAACAGAGTCCACATCAGTGTTTCTAACAGTGTCCACATCAGTGTTTCCAACAGAGTCCACATCAGTGTTTCTAACAGTGTCCACATCAGTGTTTCTAACAGTGTCCACATCAGTGTATCTAACAGTGTCCACATCAGTGTTTCTTACAGTGTCCACAACAATGATTCTTACAGTGTCCACATCAGTGTTCCTTACACTGTCCACATCAATGTTTGTTACACTGTCCGCATCAGTGTTTCTTACAGTGTCCACATCAGTGTTTCGTACAGTGTCCACATCAGTGTTTCTAACAGTGTCCACATCAGTGTGTCTAACAGTGTCCATTTCAGTGTTTCTAACATTGTCCACGTCAGTGTTTCCATCAGTGTCCACAGCAGTGTTTCCAACAGTGTCCTCATCAGTGTTTGTGACATTGTCCGCATCATTGTTTCTAACAGTGTCCATATCAGTGTTTCTAAAAGTGTCCACATCAGTGTTTCTTACAGTGTCCACATCAGTGTTTGTAACAGTGTCCGCATCAGTGTGTCTAACAGTGTCCTTTTCAGTGTTTCTAACAGTGTCCATTTCAGTGTTTCTAACAGTGTCCACATCAGTGTTTCCAACAGTGTCCACATCAGTGTTTCCAGCAGTGTCCACATCAGTGTTTCTTACAGTGCCAACATCAGTGTTTCTAACAGTGTCCACATCAGCGTTTCCAACAGTGTCCACATCAGTGTTTCCAACAGTGTCCACATCAGTTTTTCTTACAGTGTACTCATCAGTGTTTCTAACAGTGTCCAGATCAGTCTTTGGAACAGTGTCCACATCAGTGTTTGTAACAGTGTCCACATCAGTTTTTCATACAGTGTCCACATCAGTGTTTCTTACAGTGTCCACATCAGTGTTTCTAATAGTGTCCGCATCAGTGTTTCTAACAGTGTCCACATCAGTGTTTCTAACAGTGTCCACATCAGTGTTTCTAACAGTGTCCACGTCAGTGTTTCAAACAGTGTCCACATCAGTGTTTCTAACAGTGTCCACATCAGTGTTTCTAACAGCGTCCACATCAGTGTTTCTTACAGTGTCCACATCAGTGTTTCTTAAAGTGTCCACATCAGTGTTTCTAACAGTGTCCACATCAGTGTTTCCAACAGAGTCCACAACAGTGTTTCTTACAGTGTCCACATCAGTGTTTCTAACAGTGTCCACATCAGTGTTTCTAACAGTGTCCACATCAGTGTTTCCAACAGAGTCCACATCAGTGTTTCTTACAGTGTCCACATCAGTGTTTCTAACAGTGTCCACATCAGTGTTTCCAACAGAGTCCACATCAGTGTTTCTAACAGTGTCCACATCAGTGTTTCTAACAGTGTCCACATCAGTGTTTCTAACAGTGTCCACATCAGTGTATCTAACAGTGTCCACATCAGTGTTTCTTACAGTGTCCACATCAATGATTCTTACAGTTTCCACATCAGTGTTCCTTACAGTGTCCACATCAGTGTTCCTTACAGTCTCCACATCAGTGTGTCTAACAGCGTCTACATCAGTGTTTCTAACAGTGTCCACATCAGTGTTTCTAACAGCGTCTACATCAGTGTTTCTAACAGTGTCCACATCAGTGTTTCTTACAGTGTCCACATCAGTTTTTCATTCAATGTCCACATCAGTGTTTCTTACAGTGTCCTCATCAGTGTTTCTAACAGTGTCCACATCAGTGTTTCTTACAGTGTCCACATCAGTGTTTCTAACAGTGTCCGCATCGGTGTTTCTTACAGTGTCCACATCAGTGTTTCTTACAGTGTCCACGTCAGTGTTTCTTACAGTGACCACATCAGTGTTTCTTTAGTGTCCACATCAGTGTTTCTTACAGTGTCCACATCAGTGTTTCTTGCAGTGTCCACATCAGTTTTTCTAACAGTGTCCACATCAATGTTTCATACAGTGTCCACATTACTGTGTCTAACAGTGTCCACATCAGTGTTTCTGACAGTGTCCACATCAGTGTTTCTAACAGTGTCCACATCAGTGTTTCTTACAGTGTCCACATCAGTGTTTCTAACAGTGTCCACATCAGTGTTTCATACAGTGTCCACATCACTGTGTCTAACAGTGTCCACATCAGTGTTTCTGATAGTGTCCACATCAGTGTTTCTAACAGTGTCCACATCAGTGTTTCTAACAGTGTCCACATCAGTGTTTCTGACAGTGTCCACATCAGTGTTTCTGACAGTGTCCATGTCAGTGTTTCTAACAGTGTGAATAGTGGTGTGCATCACTGAAATTATAACAGTGTCTGTACCAATTTCTATGTCACTGAGCATATCTGTATCAGTATCTTTATTAATCTCTATCACAATGTCTATAACAGAGTCTATATCAAAGTGTGTGACAGTGCCATTATCCTCATTATCACTGTCTGCAACAGTGTTTATTGCAGTGTCTGAATTCATGAATACATCAGTCTGCGTAATGAGATATTTATCAATTTTATTTACTGTTCCTAAATCAGTGAGTATAAAGGTGTGTATTCCATTATCTACAGCGGTCCCTATAACAGTGAAGACATCAATGTTGATAACAGTATCAATAGCATTGTGTATATAATTAACTATAACAGTACCTTCGAAGAGTGGCTATAATGCTATTAGTAAGGGTGTTTATGATAATCACAGTACACTGTTGTGATTCTCAAGGACCAATATAATGCTGATAACAGTACCTTTTATAATGACCAAAACAGTATCTACATCAGTGACCATGGCAATGTCATGGTACCAGAGTCTACAGCGGTGTCTGTAAATTATCGACAATGCTAGATCAGTGTCTATAACGTTGTCTATATTAGGTTATAGTCCAACAGGTTCATTTGGAAGCAGTAGCATTTGGAGCGCTGCTCATTCATCATATATAATCTTATTTTCCACAACCACCTGATGAAGGAGCAGCGCTCCGAAAGCTAGTGCTTCCAAATAAACCTGTTGGACTATAACCTGGTGTTGTGTGAGTTTTAACTTTGTCCATCCCAGTCCAACACTGGCACCTCCAAATCATTGTCTATATTGGTATATGTAACAGTGATTACAAAAATATCTGTAACACTGTCTATAACATTGTCAATATCAGTGGGTATAACAGTGTACATAACAGCGACTATCACTGTAGCTATATCAGAGACTACAGCAATGAGTATAACTGTGCCCATATCATTATCTATAGCAATTAATGGTTATATCAGTTTCTATATCAGTGACTATCACAGTCTCTATCAGTTGTCTATATCAATATCAATACCTGTCTCAATGTCCATTACAATGTTTCTCTCTGTGACTATTACAGTGATTATAAAATTGTCAATAACTTTGGCTATAACATGTTGATCAGAGTTTCTATAACATTGTCTATTATCATGTCTGTAACATTGTGTATAATATTGTCTATTATAGACTAGTGACTGTAACAGTATCTATAATATTGGGAGAAAGTAAGTACTGCAGATGCTGGAGATCAGAGTCGAGAGTGTGGTGCTGGAAAAGCACAGCAGGTCAGGCAGCATCCGAGGAGCAGGAGAATCGAGGTTTCAGGCATAAACTCTTCATCTGGAATCCTGATTATGCCCGAAACGTCGATTCTCTTGCTCCTCGGATACTGCCTGATCTGCTGTGCTTTTCCAGCACCACACCCTCAACATCTACAATATTGTCTATGTCGGATACCCAACAGTCAGCTTATAAGTTTGCTCATTGAGCTGGACGACTTATTTTCAAACGTTTCATCGCTATGCTCGGTGATATCATCAGTGAGCCTCTGGTGAAGCACTAGTGTTCTGACACGCTCGCTATTTCTGTGTCTTGGTCTGTTGTGGTGGGTGACATCACTTCCAGTTCTTTTTCTGAGAGGTTGGTAAATGGGCTCCAAATCGATGTGTTTTAATGCCAGGCCAATAGGAATTCCCTTGCGTGTCTTTGTTTAGCCTGTCCCCAGGTTGGATGTATTGCCCCAGTCGAACTGATATCCCTCTTTGTCTGTGTGTATGGATACCAGGAATAGTTGGTGGTGTCTTTTGGTGACTAGTTGGTGCTCATGTATCCTGGTGGCTAGTTTCCTGCCCGTCTGTCCAGTCTAATGTTTGTTGCAGTCCTTGAAGGGTATTTTGTATATGACGTTTGTTCTTCTGTTTGTTGGTACGGGGTCCTTTAGATTCAGTGTTTCAGTGTGGTGGTAGGTTTGTGGGCTGCCATGATGCCTAGGCATGATGGCACAGTGGTGAGCACTGCTGCCTCACAGCGCCAGGGACCCGGGTTTGGTTCCAGCCTCAGGCGACTGTCTGTGTGGAGTTTTGCATATTCTCCCCGTGTCTGTGTGGGTTTCCTCCCACAGTCCAAAGATGCACAGATTAGGGTCGATTGGCCGTGCTAACCTGTTCCATAGTGCCCAGGGATGTGCAGGTTAGGGTGGATTGGCCATGCTAAATTGTCCCATAGTGCCCAGGGATGTGTAGGTTAGGGTGGATTGGCCGTGCTAAATTGTCCCATAGTGTCCAGGGATGTGCAGGTTAGGGTGGATTGGCCATGCTAAATTGTCCCATAGTGCCCAGGGATGTGTAGGTTAGGGTGGATTGGCCGTGCTAAATTGTCCCATAGTGTCCAGGGATGTACAGGTTAGGGTGGATTGGCCGTGCTAAATTGTTCCATAGTGCGCAGGGATGTGCAGGTTAGGATGGATTGGCCATGCTAAATTGTCCCATAGTGTCCAGGGATGTGCAGGTTAGGGTGGATTGGCCGTGCTAAATTGTCCCATAGTGCCCAGGGATGTGCAGGTTAGGGTGGTTTGGCCATGCTAAATTGTCCCATAGTGCCCAGGGATGTGCAGGTTAGGGGGGATTGGCCATGCTAAATTACCTCTAGTGTTAGATGTATTAGTCAGGGATAAATATAGGGTAGGGAAATGGGTCTGAGTGGTAGACTTGTTGGGCCGAAGGGCCTGTTTCCACACTGTAGGGAATCTAATCTAATCTAATCCGACCATCACCTGATGAAGGAGCAGCTGTCTGAAAGCGTGTGATTTCAGGTAAGCCTGTTGGACCATAACGTGGTGTCCTGTGACTTTTGACCTTGTCCACCCCCGTCCAACACTGGCACCTCCACATTATACCTGAGTATCTAGAATGTCTGTAACAGGAACTGTAAAGGTACCTGTCTCATTGTCTATAATGGGAAATTTAACACTCACTTTATCAGCGTCTGTAATAGTGGTTATAATCTATGTCAGTAATCTGTGTTTATAATAGTATCTATAATTGTGTATATATCAGAGACTACGCCAAGGACTTTAATAATGCATATAAAAGTATATGTTTCAGTAACTATAGCATTGACTATAGCAGTGTCTGTAATAGTGTCGATATCTATAAATGTCAAAAAGTATTTCTGCCAATAATTATATAAATGTCTATATCAGTGCCTATAACTGTCTCCATATCAGTGACATAATTTTACCTATAACAATGGTGACTATAGTGATGATAATGAATATGTCTTTCAGTGTCTATGACAGCAACAGAACAGTGATTGTAGCAGTGTCTATGACTGTGTCTGTTTAAGTGTCCATAACACTGTTTATAGAAGTGTCTATATCAGTAAGTGGATCAATGCCTAAAACTGTGTCTGTATATAAATGATAATGAACTGTGTCATTCTCAGTGTGGATAATAGAGACTATGACAGCATCTCTGTCTGGTTTTTTTCTGTCATATCTGTTTCTATGAAAGTGTCTATATCAGCCTATGTGCACTGACTATATCAGTAGCTGTATCTGCATCAGGAAATTATAGGCCAGTGAGCAAAAGTAGTAGGAAATTATTGGAGAATATTCTTATATTAAGGGTGCACTCACATTTGAAGAAGAATAGATTTATCAGAGATAGCTGGTGTTACTTTATGTGGAGGAGATCTTTTTTTTTGATTAGATTAGATTAGACTTACAGTGTGGAAACAGGCCCTTCGGCCCAACAAGTCCACACCGACCCGCCGAAGCGCAACCCACCCATACCCCTACATTTACCCCTTACCTAACACTATGGGCAATTTAGCATGGCCAATTCACCTGACCCGCACATCTTTGTGACTGTGGGAGGAAACCGGAGCACCCGGAGGAAACCCATGCAGACACGGGGAGAACGTGCAAACTCCACACAGTCAGTCGCCTGAGTCGGGAATTGAACCCAGGTCTGACAGGCGCTGTGAGGCAGCAGTGCTAACCACTGTGCCACCGTGCCGCCCATCTTGTCTCACAAACTCAATTTTGTTTTTTTCTGATGAATGAGGGGACGGCAGTGGATACTGTCCACGTGGACACGACGTCAATTCCTGGAATGGCAGGATTACCTTACACTGAAAGACTGAAGGCTTGTATACCCTTGAGTTTAGAAGACTGAGAGGGGATCTGATTGAGACGTATAAGATTCTGAAAGGATTGGACCCTCTGGCAGCAGGAAACATGTTCCCGCTGATGGGTGAGTGCCGAACCAGAGGACACAGCTTAAAAATACGGGGTAGACCATTTAGGACAGAGATGAGGAGAAACTTCTTCACCCAGAGAGTGGTGGCTGTGTGGAATGCTCTGCCCCAGAGGGCAGTGGAGGCCCAGTCTCTGGATTCGTTTAAGAAAGAGTTGGATAGAGCTCTCAAAGATCGTGGAATCAAGGGTTATGGAGATAAGGCAGGAAGAGGCTACTGATTAGGAATGATCAGCCATGATCATATTGAATGGCGGTACAGGCTCGAAGGGCTGAATGGCCTACTCCTGCACCTAGTGTCTATTGTCTATTTGACAAGGTCCTTCACAGTTGTCTGGTCCAGATGATCAAGTCACCTGGGACCCATGGTGAATTGGATACAAAATTGACTTATTCAGAAGTGGCAGAGGGTCGGAGGGGTGTTTTTCAGATGGGAGGTGTGTGAGCAGTGGTGTTCTGCAAGGATCAGTGCTGGGACCTATGCTGGGGGTAATATATGCAAATGATTTGGGTTGAAACTGTAAGTATTAGTAAGTTTGCAGACTGCACCAAGATTGTAATAGTTACGGATAGCAAGGCAGAGACTTGAATAGATAGCTAGAGACTTTTCCCCAGGGCAGGATTGAGGGGTACGAGGGGGTCATAGTTTGAAGATATTAGGGGAAAGGTATAGAGGGGACATCAGAGGTAGGTTCTTTATGCAGAGAGTTGTGAATGCATTGCCAGTGGTGGTGGTGGAAGCAGAGTCATTGGGGACATTTAAGCGACTGCTGGACATGCACATGGAGAGCAGTGAGTTGAGGGGTGTGTAGGTTAAGTTATTATATTTTACATTCGGATTAAACATCGTGGGCCAAAGGGCCTGTTCTGTGCTGTACTTGTCTGTGTTCTATGTTATCAAAGGACACAATAGAATTGAATGCTGTGAAGAGAAGGGCAGATGGAGTTTGATCTGGACAAGTGTGAGGGGACACACCTTAGGAGGTCCAGTGCAAGAGGAAGGCAGATGTTGAGTGACAGCATTCTCTGGACCATTGATATGCAGAGGGATCTTCGCATGCAAGTCTATCGCTCCCTGAAAGTAGCAACAGAAGTGGATGAGGTGGTAAAGAAGGCATGCAGCATTGAGAATAGAAGTTGATGAGTCATGTTGCATCTGTACAGGACTTTAGTTAGGCCACATTTGGAGTGTGCAGGTCTGGTCACCACTCTGTAGGAAGGATGTGGAGTTCTTTAGAGAGGGTGCAAAAGAGGTTTCCCAGGATGTTGCCTGGATTGGAGTGCAGTAACTATAGGGAAGGGTTGGACACATATGGATTGTTTCCACTAGAGGGTAAGAGGCTGAGGGCCCACCTGATGGCAGTATATCAAATTAGAATCCCGACAGAGTGGAAACAGGCCCTTCCACTCAACAAGGACAGGATTAGGTTGGGATATCTGGTTGGCATGGATGAGTTGAACCAAAGGGTCTGTTTCCACGCTGTACACCTCGATGACTCTAAGTCCACACTGACCCTCCGAAGAGTAACCCACCCAGACCCACATCCCTGCCTCACATTTTCCCCTGACTAATGCACCTAATCTACACATCCCTAAACACGATGGGACAACTTAGCGTGGCCAATTGTGGGAGGAAGCCGGAGCAGACCCATGCAGACATGGGAGAGAATGCGCAAACTCCACACAGGCTGTTGCCTGAGGCTGGGATCAAACCTGGGTCCCCGACGCTATGAGGCAGCAGTGTTAACCATGAGCCACTGTGCCGCCTCTTAAACATTGCAATTGTATCTGCTTCTACACCTCCCTGACAACTTACCTTGGTTGAGAGATATTTAGACAGATATGTGAACAGGAAAGGATTATAGGGATAAGGACCAAATGCAGGCTGGTGGGATGAGTTTAGAATGGTTTCATGATTGGCACGAACATGGTGAGCTGAAGGGCCTGTTCCTATGCTGTTATGTTCTGTGTGTGTATATCAATGACTATAACAATATAGCTGTCTGTTTCTCTAACAGTGTGTATAACAGTGTGTCTGACAGTCTCTGTAACAGTGACTACAGCACTGTCAATAACATTGCCCCAGATCGTGTGTATATCAATGACTATATCAATATGGCTATCTGTGTCTCTAACAGTGTGTATAACAGTGTGTCTGACAGTCTCTTTAACAGTGACTACAGCACTGTCAATAACATTGTCCCAGATAGTGTGTATATCAATGACTATACCAGTGTCTGGCTAAAATTGTGTTGATTACATAGACTATAATAGATTTGACAACAATGTCTGTGAGAGTGTCTAGTTCAGTGTCTATAACAGTGTTGATATCAGTAACTATTTCAATGTCTAACACAGTACATAGCAGTATGTATAACAGTTTTTTAAAACATTTTATATGACCATACCTATATTAGTGACTATGTTAGAGTGTATCTCGGAGACTATAACAATGTATATGATAAGGTCTACAACAATATCTACCAAACAGTTTCTGTAACAATATCTAAAACATACTGGTGAATATAACCATATCTCTAACATGGTGAGAGTGTCTGTAATAGTGCTGATGCCTTTTCATATCTCAGTGTCCAGCACAGTGACCATTGCAGTATCATACAGTGTCTGCAAAATTGACGATACAGTGTCTACAACAATGTTTATACATTAGTTTCTATAACAGTGACTACATTAGTGGCCATAACCGTGCCTATAACAGTATCTGTATCACTATTGATAACATTTCGAGAGCAGGGTCTTTCATACTGAATATAAGTGTTTACAGCAGTGAGTTAACATGACAGTGTTTAGAACATTGTCTATATGAATGATAATAATAGTGTCTATGTCATTATCTATTACAGAGACTAAAACAGTATCTTTAACAGTGTATCTATCAATGTGTACAGAAGTGTCAATGTCAGTGATTATATTCACTGCCTGTAACTATAACTAAAACAGTATCAATAACTGTGTATAGAAGTTTATCTGTAATAGTTTTGATAACAGTTTCTATTACAGTTTCTTCAACAGCTGCTGTTAAACAGTAATTATAATATTGTTCATAAAAGTAACTACAAATGTGCCTGTAACACTGACCATAACAGTGACTATGATAGTTCTGTACCATTGTCTATGCCAGTGAGTCTAACAGTGTCTATAAACATCTTTAAGTCAGGGTATTTAACTATGTCGATATCTGTGTTTATAACTGTGTCAATGACGGTGCATATTATCAGTGTCTATATCTGTGACTGTAACTAAATTATAGTCGTGTCTATATAAGTAACTGTAACTGTGTCTATAACATTGTCTATATCTGTAGTGTCTGTAACATTGTTGATAACCAGTGGTGTTCCACAGTCTGTACTGAGTCTCCTGTTTGTGATATATATAAATGATTTGGATGAGGTAATATATGGCCTGATTAGTAAGTTTGCAGAGGGCACAATGGTTGGAGGAACTGCAGGTAGTGAGGAGGGTTACCAGAGGATGCAGCAGGGTATGGATGGGCTAGAGAATTGGGTGGAGAAATAGCAGATACACATTTTTTGACGTCATAGAGTTATAGAGATGTACAGCATGGAAACAGACCCTTCGGTCCAACCCGTCCATGCCGACCAGATATCCCAACCCAATCTAGTCCCACCTGCCAGCACCCGGCCCATATCCCTCCAAACCCTTCCTATTCATGTACCCATCCAAATGCCTTTTCAATGTTGCAAATTGTACCAGCCTCCACCACTTCCTCGAGCAGCTCATTCCACACACGTATGAAAAGTTTGCCCCTTAGGTCTCTTTTATATTTTTCCCCTCTCACCCTAAACCTATGCCCTCTAGTTCTGGACTCCCTGACCCCAGGGAAATGACTTTGTCTATTTATCCTATCCACGCCCCTCATAATTTTGTAAACCTCTATAAGATCACCCCTCGGCCTCCGACGCTCCAGGGAAAACAGCCCCAGCCTGTTCAGCCTCTCCCTATAGCTCAAACCCTCCAACCCTGGCAACATCCTTGTAAATCCTTGAGGTGATACATTTTGGAAGGGCAAATGCAAGAGGAAGGATTACTGTACATGCAGAACCCTTAGAAGCATAAAGATACAGAGGGACATGGATGTACAAGTCCATAATTCCCTGAAAGTGGAAACATAGGTGGATAAGGTGGTCAAGAAGGCATACAGCATCTTTGACTTCATCAGTAGGGGCATAGCATCATGTTGCAGCTGTACAGAACTTGAGTTCAGCCACATTTGGAATACTGTGTACAGTTCTGGTTATCACATTACCAGAAGGATGAGGAGACTATGGAGAGAGTGCAGAAACTGTTTACCGGAATGTTGCCTGGTTTGGAGGGTGTTAGCTATGAGGAGAGATTGAACAAACCTGATTCATTTTGACTTGAACATCAAAGGATGAGGGGCAGCCCTGATGGAAGTCCACAAAATTATAAGAGGCCTGGATAGAATGAATAGTCGGGGTCTTTTACCCAGGGTGGAAATGTTACCAGGGGATCTAGGGTTAGGGGAAAGGGGAGTATGTTTGAAGATGTCTGAGGCAAGTATTTGACCCAGTGGATATTAAGTGCTTGGAATGTGCTGTCAGATGAGGAGGTGGAGGCGATTATGAGTGTAACATTTATGAGCCATCTTGCCAGATGAATATGTCAGGAATAAAGGGACATGGACAATGCAGAGGCAAAAAAAAAGAGTTCGGAAAGTCATCATGTGTCAGCCCAGACTTGGTGGGCCGAAGGGCCAGTTCCTGTGCTGTATTGTCCTTTGTTATCATGGTGACTATAATAGTGTCCATAGCAGTGTGCACATAAGTGTCTACATGAGTGATGCCTCTATCAGTATCAATAACAGAGACTCTAACATTTTCTGTATCACTGTCTCTATCAGTCTCTGTGGCAGTGTCTTTGCCAGTGATTACATCAGGGTTGATTACAGTGACCACTACTGTGTCTGTAATAGTATTGGTAACAGTTTTTATAACAATATCTATAAGACAGGCTACAACCATGTCTAGATTGTGTTGCTGGAAAAGCACAGCAGATCGGGCAGCATCTGAGGAGCAGGAAATTTGATGTTTCAGGCCAGAGCGCTTCATCAGGAATCAGGGCTCCAGCCTGGAACATGGATTTTCCTGCTCCTCGGATGCTGCCTGACCTGCTGTGTTCTTCCAGCAACACACTCTCAACTCTGATCTTCATCATCTGCAGACCTCATTGTCCCCTACAACCGTATCTATACTAGTGAGTATAATATTGTCATAGCTGCCTCTATACAAGTTTCTACAACAGTATCTGTAACAAAGTTTATGACATTATTTATGAGTGTGTATAACAGTGACTAGAAATTTGCTTGTAACACTGTCTACAATGGTGACTATAACAGTGAGGATATCAATGTTAAAAAGTGTCGATATCAGTGACTCTAACAGGTTCTGTATCAATGTCTGTAATAATGTTGATAAAAGTCTTTATTTCAGTGTCATTAGCTGTTTCTATATCAGTGCCTATAACTGTCTCTCACAGTGGCTATATGACAGTGTCTACAACTGTGTCAATATATCAGTGAGTACAACAGTATCTACATCAGTATCAATACCAGAGATTATGATAGCAACAATGCTCATGACTTTAATAGTTTCTATCACAGTATTTATAACATTTTCCATTGCAGTGACTATCAGTGTCTACAACGGTGTCTAGCACAATATCTATGTCAGTGTTCATCAGTGACTAGCACTATCTATATCAGCTTCCAAAGCAGACAATAAGGCAACATTGTCTGTAATAGTCAGTATGTCAGTATCTATCACAGTTATACAGTTGTGTCTAAATCAGTGAATGTATCAGTGTCTGCACCAGTGTCTATATCAGAGACTACAGCAATGTCAAAATCAACTAATTTCATAATGTCTATTTCAGGGTCTATAACTGTGATTATAACAGTCTTAATAACAGTGTCTGTAACTGTGTCAGTCACAGTTCAGTATCTATAACAGTGTTAATGTCTAACTATTTCAGTATCTAGCAATGTGACTATCACAGGATAGAGCAATGCCTTTGTCAGTGTCTATAATAGTAACAGGTGTCAATAACAGTGTTAGAATCAGAAACTATGGGCAGTGATTTTATCACTTTCTGTAATAGTAATTACATTGTGACTTTAACTGTCTATAAGAGTATTTATATCAGTAACTATGTGAGTGTCTTGCACAGTGACACAGTTTAAAGTAGTGTCTGTAATAGTGACCATAACGATGTCTGTCACACCATCTAAAACAACGTCCATGTCAGTGTCGATAACAGTTCCTTTAACAGTGTCTACAACAGTATCAATATCAGGAGCTAAAACAGTCTCTATGTCTACGTTCATGACAGTATCTGTAATGGAATCTAAAGCAGTGTGTATAACAGTGACTATAACAGAGTTCATATCAGTGACTGTTAATAGTGTTTCTGTCACTGTCTACAACTGTATCTATGGTAGTGTCTATAACATTATCTGTAATGGTGTCTTTATCATTGTCTGTGACAATGATTAGAATAGTGTCTTTTCAAATGTCTATAACAATATCTACGTCAGTGTTATAACATTATCTTTCAGCATATGTAGTGTGTATATTATTGCCTATAACAGAATCTACATTATTGTCTAACATCATGATTATATCAGTGTCTATATTAAGTGACTGGAACAATATCATATCAGTGCCTATATCAATCATTGTATCAGTGTCTATGACAGTGACTAAAGCAGTGTCGATGACAGTGTCTATAACAGTATATATAATGTTATCCATAACAGTGGTTATAATAATGTATATGACATGGTCCTTAACAATTTATATAACATGGTCTCTAGCAATATCTATAACAAGGTCTTCAACAGTATCTATACCAGTGATTGTAATTATGACTCTGACAGTGCCTGTTTCAATGTTTACAACAGTGTCTAACATAGTGACCATAATAGCATCTCTAACTGTGTAAAAGCATCAGAATTTATAACAGCATATATAATAGTGTTGACAACTGTAACTCTGTCAGTGTCTATATATGCATATGTTTTAATGTCTATACAGAGCCCATTGACACTGACCCTATCCATGTCTAGAAGAGTGTCTGTAACGTTGACTAAGACAGTGTATAACAATTTCTATAACAGTGTCTATGACAATATTTACTGGTATATCAGAAACTTTCACAGTGTTTGTTGCAGTGTCTGTAACACCATCTACAATATTGTCTATATGCATGTCTATAGGAATGCTTACATCATTGTCTATAATATACCTATAGCATTCTGTATAATATTGCCTATAATCATGCTGATAAAAGCATCGACAATAGTGCCTATAACAGTGTCACTGTAAACCTGTACAATTGTCTCTCACAGTGTCATTATCGATGAATATAACAGTGTCTATAACATTGTCTATAGAAGAGAGTATAACGATAGCGATAGTGGGATTTGTAAGATTGTCTACAACAGTAAATATGACAGTGATGATATCAATGGTCAAAATAATATTGACAAAAGGATTATCTATCACAGAAGCTATAAAACTGTGATAGGCTGTATCATAGTATTCTGCACTCTGTTCTGCTGCCCTGATGCATTTTGTATGGTACAATCTCCCTGTAGAGCACACAAAACCACACTTTTCACTGTATCTCAGTACATGCGACAACAGTAAAGCAAACTCAAACATGTCTATTACAGTGTCAACAACAGTGTTGGTATAGGACTGTTAACTGGTATCTGTACTAGTAATGACAACCGTGTTTACCACTGTCTCTATAAAAATGTCTATTACACTGTTAATAACAATGTCTATAAAAGTCTTTCTTAAAATATCTATAACAGTATCACTAACAGTGTTGATAAAAGTTTCTATTAGTGTTTGTGATATCATTTCTATCAGTGATAAAAGTGACTATAATATTGTCTATCACAGGATCTATATCAGTGATTTTAACATTGTCTCTAACAGTTTCTATAATGTTGTCTACAACAGTATCTATAACATCATCTATGATAATGTTCATAACAATCCCATAGCATTGCCTATGAAAGTACCTATAACATTATCTGCAAGTGTCTATAATAGTGTAAATATCCGTGTCTATATTAACAGCTATAACATTATTAATAAGTGTCCAATACAATGTCAGTAACATTGTCCATAACTGTGCCTACAACAATATCTAGAACAGTGTCTATAACTGTGAATATACCAGTGTCTGTAATAGTATATTTATCTAAATAAGTCTACATAACAGTATCATGATGTATTATTGTTACAACATCTATAACATTCTGTAGAAGAAGCTATAACAATGACTTTAATGGTATCTATAAGATGTCTATTTCGATAATTATAATTATGATGATATCATTGGCAATTGTCTATATCAGTGTCTGTATCAGTGACTGTAACAATATCTGTAATAGTGACACTTACCATATCTATAACAGTATCCATACCAGTGCCTATATCAGAGTCTACATCAGTGACTATATCACTGTTTATATCAGAGATTGAAACAGTGTCGATCAATATGGATGTAATGGTGTCTATAAAAGAGTCAATATGATGGTTTATATCAGTGTCTATAATGAGTAGTTGTATAAGTAGTTTTAACAATGTTTCTGACAGTGATGATATTAGTGGCCAAATCAGTGTTGATAACAATACCTTTATCAGAAACCAGAATGGTTTCCATCACAGTCTCCATAACAATGTCTATAGCAGTGTGTATTAACATATCCTGAGCAATTCCTACAGCAGTCTGTAACATTTTTGATATCAGTGAATGTAACAATCCCTATAACAGTGGTTATAACAGTGTCTATACTAGTGACTGTATCAGTGACTATAACAATATCTATGACAGTGACTATAACAGTATTGATATCAGAATCTGTAGCAATCCCTATATTCATATCTATGACAGTGTCTGTAACATTAACAGTGATGATATCAGTGTCATTAGTGTTATCTATACGAGAAACAGAACAGTTTCTATCACTGTCACTATAACAGTGTCTGTAACAGTAACTAGAACAGTGTCGATAATAGAGTCTTTAGCATTGTCTATTACAATGTCTAAAGCAGTTTCTCAATCTGTCTGTATGGCAGTGTCAACAGAAGCCCTAGCAGTGCCTCCTGCCCTTTATAACACTGCATATTATCATTGTCTATAACAGTAGTTATAAAACTGTGTATAAAAACATTTAATACAGTTACTATATCAATGTCTCTAACAGTGTCAATCACATGGACTATAACAGTGCTGCTAACAGTGTTTATATCAGCATCTGTAGTATTATCCATAATGCTCTCTGTAACAATGTCTATAACAGTGTCTTTAACGGTGACTAGAACTGTATCTATAAAAGTGTATTTAACATTGTCTATGGCTGTAACAGTATTAAGAGCAGTGTATATAACAATATCTATGTCAGTGTTTATAGGAGGTACTTTATCAGTGTCTATAACATTATGTATAAGTGCATGAAATAGTCTATGACAGTGTCTTTAGCAGTGTGCATATCAGTGACTATAATTGTGTCTACAACAGTATCCATATCAGTACCTATATCAATGTCCATTTCTGTGTATTTATAAGTGTCTAGATCACTGAATCCAGCAGTGACTATAACAATATCTATAAAAGTGTCTAGATCAATATCTATATCAGTATGTATCATTGACTGTAACAGTACCTATGATAGTGACTATAACATTGTCTAAAATAGCGTCAATATCAATGCTTGTAACATTGTTTATATAACTCTCTATAAAAGTGACCAAAACACTGTGCCTATACCACAGTCTATATCAATAATTATAACAGTGGCTCGAACAGTCTCTATAACAGTGAACGGTGACAATCTCATTGACTATAATAGTATCTGTAATGGTGACTATGTCAGTGCCTATATTTGTGTCGATCCCAGTAACTACTCATATATAATACTGCTTGTAAAAGTATTTATAATAGTGTCTATATCAAGATCCATAACAGTGTCTATAATGGTGTACATAACAGAGTCCATGTCAGAACCTGTAACAATGTCAAAGCCTATATCAATGTCTACATCAGTGGATATAGCATTGTCTATGTCAGTGATTATAACAGTGTCTATAACCCCAGTCTATAACACTGGCATCTCCAAATAATGCCTATAATAGACAACAGTCTATAACAGTGTCTACACAGCATTTTTAAAAGTTTCTTCCTCAATGTCTATAAGTGTCTATATCAGTGTCAAAAACAGTCTGTATATCAGTGTCTGTAACAGTATCTACAACAATGTATTTCTCACTGACTATATCAGTTGCTATGACACTCTCTGTAACAGACTACAACATTCATCACATGATCAGTGGCAGTCTGTATATCAGTAAATGTAACAGAATCTGTGACAGTGTCTGTAACAGCACCTTTCATTAACTGTAACTCTGTGTATGACCATATCTTAAATGATGGCTGTAACACCATCTTGTATCAGTAACTATAACATCAGTGATGATTACAAGGACTATAACAGTGACTATGTCAGTGTCTGATACAGCTCTACATCAGTGGTGACAACAGTGTCTTGGCAGTGTCTATAACAGTATTGTTAACAGTAACTATATCAGTGACTACAACAGTAACAGTATCTCTGTCTATATAAGTGATTATGTCAGTGTCTACAACAATATTTATAACAGTGTCCATATCAGTGATTATAAAAGGGACAATATATTTGTTGGAATCAATGACTATATCCATGACTGTATATGTATGTGGTGACTGTAACACTGTCTATATCTGGGTCTATAAGTGTCTTTACTGTAAAATGTCCACATAAGTGACTAAAATAGTGTCTATATCTTATCTTTAATGGTACCTATGTCAGTGTTTATATCAGTACTTCTGATAGTATCTGTATCAGTGTCTATAACAGATTTTCAGTAATAGGGCCTCTATCAATGACAAATGCAGTGTTTTTATCTGTATGTGTAATAATGTCCGAAACAGCATCTGTCACTGTAACAGTGTTCATGACAGTGTCTCGATCATTGACTATGCATATGAGTGACTGCAACACACTCTATATCACTTATAGAGTGTCTTTACTGTATCTACAGTGATTATAAAATGATCTATAATGGTGTCTATAACAGTGTCTAACATGTTTTGTAAGTGTCTATATCAGTGACTATGTGCTAATAATAATATCTATGTCAGTGCCTACCAGTCTCCATAACATTGATTATAGCTTTGCCTATAACTTTCTGACATATGTCATGGACTCATAGCTGTGACTTTAACTGTGATATTAGCAGTGTATATAACAGCACATAAAATAGTATCTGTAAAAACATTTCTCAATGATAAATGGCAAAGTTGATATCAGTAACAATGTCAGCAACCACATCTGTGATGATAGCACTGTTCATATCAGTGACTGGAACAGTATCCAGTTCTGTGCCTCTAACCATATCTATAACAGTGACCACATCTCTAACTATAATTCTGTCTATAACACCATCTATATCAGTTTCTATCAGCATCTGTAACAGTGTCCATAACAGGGTTTATATAAGTGACTGTAACATTGTCTGTAACAGTGTCTATATAAGTGACTGTAACATTGTCTGTAACAGTGTCCGTAACAGTGTCTATATAAGTGACTGTAACATTGTCTGTAACAGTGTCTACAGCGATGTCTCCATCATTGACTACAGCAGTGTCAATAAGTGTCTATAGCAATATCAGTGTCAATATCTATATCAGTGTCTATAATAGTGTCTGCTTCAGTGTCTAAAACAGTGTCTATATGAGTAATAATATCAATGTCTACAACAGTGTCAAACAAGTATCTATATTGACTAAAATATTGACTTTATCAGTGATATGCACAGTGTCTATGACAATAGCTATGCCAATATCTCTACCAGTGGCTATAACAGTGTCTCTATCAGTGAATATATTAGTGACTATAACAGTCTATATAACGTTGTCTTTTTCTTTATCTATAACAGTTTTTAACAGTGTCCTTAACACTGTTTGTATCAGTTTCAGTATGTACCTATGACAGTGACTGTAAATTGTCTCTAACAGTGGTTGTAACAGTATCTATATCAGTGATTGCAGCATTGTGTATAATTGTGTCTATAACATCAACCATGACAGTATCGCCATTAGTCTCTATAAAAAACCTAACATATCTATGTCAGTGTCTGTATCAGCCTCTATAACAATGAATAGGTCAATGTTTATAGCAGTACATAAAACAGTGTCTATATCATTTTCTATATCAGTGTTTACATCAGTTTCTATATCAGTTTTGTAACAGAGACAATAACTGTTTTTCACAGTGTCTCTAACAGCATCTATCATTGACAGTAACACTGTCTGTAATAGTGTTTATACGAATACTTGTATCAATGCTGTGACATTGTGTATAATCGTGTCTACAATAGTGATTATTAACTGTATATATAACAGCATCAGTAACATGATGTACATCAGTGTTTACATAAGTCTCCATGACAGTAACTACATAACAGTACCTAATACTCAAAAAATACAGTCCGCAGATTCCTCAAGAACAAACCACGACAAGCAGACCAACCACAGCCAGAAACCCTAACCACCTTACCATACAGCAAAGAAGTCTCAGAAATGACAGCCAAATTACCAAGACCCCTCAGAATCCTAGTAAAACACAAACCCACCAACACTCTCAAACAAAAACTAACAAACTTAAAAGACCCAGTACATCCCACGGACAAAACCAACGTCATCTACAAAATTCCATGCAAGGACTGCCACAAACACTACATAGGACAAACAGGAAGAAAGTTAGCCACCAGGATACATGAACACCAGCTAGCCACAAAAAGACACGACCCTCTCTCCCTCGTAGCCCTACACACGGATGAAAAAACCACCAATTTGATTGGGACAACACATCTATCCTGGGACAGGCTAAGCAAAGACATGCCAGAGAATTCCTAGAGGCCTAACAGAGCCTATGCCATTGTCTAAAGAAGTGATTTTAACAGTGTCTAAGACAGTGACAAAACAGTATTGATTTCAGTATCAATATCTTTGACTATAACAGTCAATTTAACAGTGTCTATATCAGTGACTATAACAGTATCTATATCAGCATCTATAACAGTACCTATAAAAATGTTGTGATCAGTGATTATAATAGTACCTCTTTCAGCGACTATACCAGTGTCTCTATGTCTATAAAATAGTGACTGAGTCTATACACAGTGATCTATAACACCAGGTTATAGTCCAACAGGTTTATTTGGAAGTACAAGCTTTCAGAGCGCAACCACCTGATGAAGGAGCAGCGCCCCGAAAGCTTGTGCTTCCAATTAAACCTGTTGGACTATAACCTGGTGCTGTGTGATTTTTAACTTTGTCCACCCCAGTCCAACACCGGCACTTCCACATAATATCTATAACAGTGTTTTTAACAGTGTTTACATCAGTGATTGTAACAGCATATATGTCTGTGGATACATCAGTGAGTCTATCAGTGTCTATGTAAGTGCCTGTAACTTCTATAATTGCAAATATCAGTATCGAGATCAGTGCCTATGACAGTGTCTCTATCAGTGACTGTAACTGCGAATACACCAGTGTCTCCAACATTGTCAGTAACTGTGCCTATAACAGTGACTACAAAAGTGTTGATATCAAGGACTATTATGCTGTCTATATCAATGATTGCAGCAATGTCCATGTCAGCATCTATGACAGTGAATATATCAGTATATGCATTCGTGACAAGAACAGTGTACATGTTGTGATTATAGCAGAGTCTATATATGCATCTGTATCAGTATCTGTAATAATGTCAATATCAGTAACTGTACCAGTGGTGGTAACTGTATCATTAACTGTATCTGTATCAGTCACTATAACCATGTTTATATCAGTCACTCTTTCAGTGACTATAATAGTGACTACCACAATATCTATGGCAGTGTATATTGATCAGTGTATATCTATATCAGTGTCTACATGAGCGGTTGTGAACACTGTCCAAATCAGTGACTATGACAGGATCTATATCTGTGTCCTTATAACTGTGTCTATGACAGTATCTAAATCTGTGTCTTTATAACTGTGACTATGACAGTATCTATATCTGTGTCCTTTTAACTGTGTCTATGACAGTATCTATATCTGTGTCCTTTTAACTGTGTCTGTGACAGTATCTATATCTGTGTCCTTATAACTGTGTCTATGACTGTATCTATATCTGTATCTTTATAACTGTGTCTCTGACAGTATCTATATCTGTATCTTTATAACTGTGTCTATGACAGTATCTATGTCTATGTCTTTATAACTGTGACTATGACAGTATCTATGTCTATGTCTTTATAACTGTGTCTATGACAGTATCTATATCTGTGTCCTTTTAACTGTGTCTGTGACAGTATCTATATCTGTGTCTTTATAACTATGTCTATGACAGTATCTATGTCTATGTCTTTATAACTGTGACTATGACAGTATCTATATCTGTGTCCTTTTAACTGTGTCTATGACAGTACCTATATCTGTGTCTTTATAACTGTGTCTATGACAGTATCTATATCTGTGTCATTATAACTGTGTCTATGACAGTATCTATGTCTATGTCTTTATAATTGTGACTATGACAGTATCTATATCTGTGTCCTTATAACTGTGTCTATGACAGTATCTATGTCTGTGTCTTTATAACTGTGTCTATGACAGTATCTATGTCTATGTCTTTATAACTGTGACTATGACAGTATCTATGTCTATGTCTTTATAACTGTGACTATGACAGTATCTATATCTGTATCCTTATAACTGTGTCTATGACAGTATCTATATCTGTGTCTTTATAACTGTGTCTATGACAGTATCTATATCTGTGTCCTTATAACTGTGTCTATGACAGTATCTATGTCTATATCTTTATAACTGTGTCTATGACAGTATCTATATCTGTGTCCTTATAACTGTGACTATGACAGTATCTATATCTGTGTCTTTATAACTGTGTCTATGACAGTATCTATATCTGTGTCTTTATAACTGTGTCTATGACAGTATCTATATCTGTGTCCTTATAACTGTGTCTATGACAGTATCTATATCTGTATCCTTATATCTGTGTCTATGACAGTATCTAAATCTGTGTCTTTATAACTGTGTCTATGACAGTATCTATATCTGTGTCCTTATAACTGTGTCTATGACAGTATCTAAATCTGTGTCTTTATAACTGTGTCTATGACAGTATCTATATCTGTGTCCTTATATCTGTGTCTATGACAGTATCTAAATCTGTGTCCTTATAACTGTGTCTATGACTGTATCTATATCTGTGTCTTTATAACTGTGTCTATGACAGTACCTATATCTGTGTCTTTATAACTGTGTCTATGACAGAATCTATATCTGTGTCTTTATGACTGTGTCTATGACAGTATCTGTATCTGTGTCTTTATAACTGTGTCTATGACAGTACCTATATCTGTGTCTTTATAACTGTGTCTATGACAGTATCTATATCTGTGTCTTTATAACTGTGTCTATGACAGTATCTATATCTGTATCCTTATATCTGTGTCTATGACAGTATCTATATCTGTGTCCTTATAACTGTGTCTATGACAGTATCTATATCTGTGTCCTTATAACTGTGACTATGACAGTATTAATATCTGTGTCTTTATAACTGTGTCTATGACAGTATCTATATCTGTGTCTTTATAACTGTGTCTGTGACAGTATCTATGTCTATGTCTTTGTAACTGTGTCTATGACAGTATCTATATCTGTGTCCTTATAACTGTGTCTATGACAGTATCTATATCTGTGTCTTTATAACTGTGACTATGACAGTATCTATATCTGTGTCCTTATAACTGTGTCTATGACAGTATCTATATCTGTGTCTTTATAACTGTGTCTATGACAGTATCTAAATCTGTGTCTTTATAACTGTGTCTATGACAGTATCTATATCTGTATCTTTATAACTGTGTCTATGACAGTATCTAAATCTGTGTCTTTATAACTGTGTCTATGACAGTACCTATATCTGTGTCCTTATAACTGTGTCTATGACAGTATCTATATCTGTGTCTTTATAACTGTGTCTATGACAGTACCTATATCTGTGTCCTTATAACTGTGACTATGACTGTATCTATATCTGTGTCTTTATAACTGTGTCTATGACAGTATCTATATCTGTGTCCTTATAACTGTGTCTATGACAGTATCTAAATCTGTGTCTTTATAACTGTGTCTATGACAGTATCTATATCTGTGTCCTTATATCTGTGTCTATGACAGTATCTAAATCTGTGTCCTTATAACTGTGTCTATGACTGTATCTATATCTGTGTCTTTATAACTGTTTCTATCACAGTATCTATATCTGTGTCTTTATAACTGTGTCTATGACAGTATCTAAGTCTGTGTCCTTATAACTGTGTCTATGACTGTATCTATATCTGTGTCTTTATAACTGTGTCTATGACAGTATCTATATCTGTGTCTTTATAACTGTGTCTATGACAGTATCTATATCTGTATCCTTATATCTGTGTCTATGACTGTATCTAAATCTGTGTCTTTATAACTGTGTCTATGACAGTATCTATATCTGTGTCCTTATAACTGTGTCTATGACAGTACCTATATCTGTGTCTTTATAACTCTGTCTATGACAGTATCTATATCTGTGTCCTTATAACTGTGACTATGACAGTATCTATATCTGTGTCTTTATAACTGTGTCTATGACAGTATCTATATCTGTATCTTTATAACTGTGTCTCTGACAGTATCTACATCTGTATCTTTATAACTGTGTCTATGACAGTATCTATACCTGTGTCCTTATAACTGTGTCTATGACAGAATCTATATCTGTGTCCTTATAACTGTGTCTATGACAGTATCTATAACTGTGTCCAAAACTGTGTCTATATCAGTAACTATAACTGTGTCCATAATAGTGAAGGTATCAGTGTCTTAAACTGTGTCCATATCTATGTCTATATCGGGCCTTTCTGAGTGATTTTATAATGTCCATAAATATCTATTTCGATGTCTGTATTAGTATCTATGGCAGTGACTGTAACAGTGTCCATATTAGTGACAATGGCAGTGACTACAACAGTGTCTATAATAGCATCTATTTCATTGACTACAATAGTGTCTGATACAGCATCTGATTTGATTTGATTTATTGCAGTCACGTGTACCTAAGTACAGTGAAAAACCTTGTTTTGCGAGCGGTACAGTCAGATCATAGCAAACAAGGACATAGGGATCGTAGGGTTCTTAGACAGAGTGAGGTATACAAGTTTACACTGCACAGGAGATTCACAAAGCAAGATCAGGAGTTATTTGAAGTTACAGAGGTCCATTCAACAGACTAGTGACAGCAGGGAAGGAGCTGTTCTTGAATCTGTTGGTGTGTGTGTTCAAGCTCCTGTATCCTCTACCTGATTTGGGTGGGGGGAGTGGGGGCGCGGCTGGTGCTGTACAAGAGCGTTACCAGGGTGAGAGGGGTCTTTGATGATATTGGCAGCCTCTCCGTGGCAACGAGAAGTGTAACTGGAGTCCATGGATGGGAGGTTGGCTTCCGTGATGGTCTGAGCTGTGCACGCAGCCTTCTGTAGTTTCTTCAGGACTTGGGCAGAGTAGTTCATGTACAAGGCCATTATGCACCCGGTTAAAATGCTTTCTGTGGTGCATCTGGCACCTATATAGTTCATAACTTCATAAGACCGAGGAGCGGAATTAGACCATGCAGCCCATCATGTCTGCTCCGCCATTCAATCATGGCTGATTCGCTCCTCACTCCCATTTTCCTGCCTTCAGCCCATAACCCTTCAACCCATTACCAATTAAAAATCCGTATAAATTCTCCATAAATTAACTCACTGTCCCAGGACTTTGGGGTAGCGAGTTCCACAGATTCACAGCCCTTTGGAAGTGGTCCTTTCTCCTGAACTCCGTTTTAAATTCCGCGAGACAGAAGTGAGGACTGCCGATGCTGGGGATCAGAGTCTAGATTAGAGTGGTGCTGGAAAAGCACAGCAGGTCAGGCAGCATCCGAGGAGCAGGGAAATCGACGTTTCGGGCAAAAGCCCTTCCTCAGGAATGATGATTCTGATGAAGGGCTTTTGCCTGAAGCATTGATTTCCCTGCTCCTCGGATGCTGCCTGACCTGCTGTGCTTTTCCAGCACCACTCTAATCTAGACTCTGTTTTAAGTTTGCTAACCCTTCTCCTAAGACTACGGCCTCTCGTCCTAAAATGGCCCACAAGAGAAAGCATCCTCTCCATGCCAATTTTACCCATAGCTTTTATCATCTTGAATACTTCCATTTGATCTCCCCTCATTTTTCCTAAATTCCAGAGAGTATAGGCTTAAACTGTTCCATCTCTCTTCATATGAAAAACCTCTCATCTCTGGGACCAATCGAGCGAACTTCCTGTGAACTGCCACCAATACCATAACATCTTTCCTCAAATACAGGGACCAAAGCTCTGCACAATACCCCATGTGCAAACTGTCTCACCAGTGCCTTGTTCATTGCAACGACAGATTAGATTACATCCCCTACAGTGTGGAAACAGGCCCTTCGGCCCAACTAGTCCACACCGACCTCCCGAAGAGTAACCCAACCAGACCCATTCCTCATGACAAATGCACCCAACTCAATGGGTAATTTAGCATGACCAATTCACTTAACCTGCACATCTTTGGACTGTGGGAGGAAACTGGAACACCCGGAGGAAACTCAAGCAGACACAGGGAGGGAGAATGTGCAAACTCCATACAGTCATTCTCCTGAGGCTGGAATCGAACCCGGTCCCTGATGCTGTGAGGCAGCAGTGCTAACCACTGAGCCACCGTACCGCCCTTACTTTCTTACCTTTGTATTCTATTCCTTTAGCTATAAAAGCCAACATTCCATTTGCTTCCTTTATTATCTGCTGCATCTGCGTGTTAGTTTTCTGTGACGCATGAGCGAGGACACCCAGATCTTTCTGCACTGTAGCACCCCGAAATCTCTCCCTGCTTAGACAACAGGTTGACTTCCTGTTTTTCTGACCCAAAAGCCTGACCTCACACTTATCCACCTTGAGCTCCATTTGCCACATTTTGGCCCACTCTCCTAACCTCGCTATGTCCATTTGTAAGGTTCCTGTTTCCTCACTGCAATTTACCATCCCACCTATTTTCGTGTCATCCACGAATTTGACCATGGAGCCTCCTATCTCTGTCGCCAAGTCATGAATGTAGATGGTAAATAGCTGGGACCCCAGGACCAACCCCAGAGGCACCCCGCTGGTTACCTATTGCCATGCCAACAAAAAAGACCATTTATCCTAACTCTCTGCCTTCTGTCCATCAGCCAATCATCTGTCCAAGCTAATAAACTACACCAGTCAAATATGATCCAAGCTTGTGAATTTTCAGTAACTACAACAGCCTATAGCTGTTATAGACATATAGTAACTATATCTGTGCCTATAACTACGCCTGTAGCAGTTTCTTTACATGTCTATATCAATGTGTGTTGAAAATGTGTTGCTGGAAAAAAGCACAGCAGGTCAGGCAGCATCCAAGGAGCAGGAGCGTCGACGTTTCGGGCATGAGCCCTTCTTCAGGAATGAAAAGGGCTTATGCTCGAAACGTCGACTCTCCTGTTCCTCGGATGCTGCCTGACCAGCTGCACTTTTCCAGCAACACATTTTCAAACAGGCTATTCAGCCAAGCAAGTCCACACCAACCCTCCAAAGAGTAACCCGCCCTGAACCATTCCCCTAACTAATCCACCCTAGCCTGCGCAGCCCTGGACACTACGCACAATTTAGCCTAACAGCCAACTCACCTAACCTGCACATTTTTTTGGACTGTGGGAGGAAACCCACACAGACACGGGGAGAAGGTGCAAACTCCACACAGACAGTAGGCCGAGGCTGGGATCAAACCTGGGAACCTGGTGCTGCGAGGCAGCAGCGCTGGCCACTGAGCCACTGTGCCATCACCAAAACCTCAGGGAGTTAAAATTTCATAAAGCACCATGAACCTGACGTGATGTGAACAGACAACATTCTGATCTGGAGTCAGACAACATTCTGATCTGGAGTCAGACATGCTACACTTGCACTACAAGCCCATACCTAACACTGACCATAACAGTATATATAAGTGTCTATCATTGACTTTGTATCAGTAATATATTAGTGACCATAACAGTATATATGTGTCAATCATTGACTTTGTATCAGTGATATATTAGTCACCATAACAGTATATATAAGTGTCTATCATTGCCTTTGTATCAGTGATATATTAGTGACCGTAACAGTGTGTATAAGTGTCTATCATTGACTTTGTATCAGTGATATATTAGTGACCATAACAGTGTATATAAGTGTCTGTCATTGACTTTGTACCAGAAAAAAACAGTGACCATAACAGTATATATAAGTATCTGTCATTGAATTTGTATCAGTGATATATTAATGACCTTAACAGGAAATAAAAGTGTCTATCTTAGATTTTGTGTCTGTGATTTATTAGTGACCACAACAGTGTATATAAGTGTCTGTCATTGACTTTGTGTCAGTGATATATTAGTGACCATAACAGTATGTATAAGTGTTTATCATTGACTTTGTATCAGTGAGATATTAGTGACCATAACAGTATATATATGTCTATCATTGACTTTGTATCAGTGATATATTAGTGATCATAACAGTATATATAAGTGTCTATCATTGACTTTGTATCAGTGATATATTAGTGACCATAACAGTATATATGTGTCTATCATTGACTTTGTCTCTGTGATATATTAATGACCATAACAGTATATATAAGTGTCTATCATTGACTTTGTATCAGTGATATATTAGTGACCTTAGCAGCATATAGAAGTGTCTATCATTGACTTTGTATCAGTGATATATTAGTGACCATAACAGTATATATAAGTGTCTATCATTGAATTTGTATCAGTGATATATTAGTGACCATAACAGTATGAATGTGTCTACCATTGACTTTGTATCAGTAATATATTAGTGACCATAACAGTATATATGTGTCTATCATTGGCTTTGTATCAGTAATATATTAGTGACCATAACAGTATATATGAGTGTCTATCATTGACTTTGTATCAGTAATATATTAGTGACCATAACAGTATATATGTGTATCAGTAATATATTAGTGACCATTACATTATATATGTGTCTATCATTGACTTTGCATCAGTAATATATTAGTGACCATAACAATATATAAGGGTCTATCATTGAATTTGTATCAGTAATATATTAGTGACCATACCAGTATATATGTGTATCATTTACTTTGTATCAGTAATATATTAGCGACCATAACAGTATATATAAGTGTCTATCATTGACTATGTTTCAGTGATATATAAGTGACCATAACAGTATATATGTGTCTATCATTGACTTTGTATCAGTGATATATTAGTGACCATAACAGTAGAAATAAGTGTCTATCATTGACTTTGTATCAGTAATATATTAGTGACCATAACAGTATATATGTGTCTATCATTGACTTTGTATCAGTGATATATTAGTGACCACAACAGTATATATGTGTCTATCATTGATTTTGTACCAGTAAAATATTAGTGACCATAACAGTATATGAGTGTCTATCTTGGACTTTGTGTCTGTAATTTATTAGTGACCATAACAGTATATATAAGTGTCTATCATTGACTTTGTATCAGTGATATATTAGTGACCGTAACACTGTGTATAAGTGTCTATCATTGACTTTGTATCAGTGATATATTAGGGATCACAACAGTATACAAGTGTCTATCATGGACTTTGTATCAGTGATATATTAGTGACCATAACATTATATAAATGTCTATCATTGACTTTGTATCAGTAATATATTAATGGCCATAACAGTATGTATGTGTCTATCATTGACTTTGTATCAGTAATATATTAGTGACCATAACAGTATATATAAGGGTCTATCATTGAATTTGTATCAGTAATATATTAGTGACCATAACAGTATATATGTGTATCATTTACTTTGTATCAGTAATATATTAGTGACCATAACAGTATATATAATTGTCTATCATTGACTTTGTATCAGTAATATATTAGTGACCATAACAGTATATATGTGTCTATCATTGACTTTGTATCAGTGATATATTCGTGACCATAACAGTATATATAAGTGTCTATCATTGACTTTGTATCAGTAATATATTAGTGACCATAACAGTATATATGTGTCTATCATTGACTTTGTGTCAGTGATATATTAGTGACCATAACAGTATATATAAGTGTCTATCATTGATTTTGTATCAGTAATATTTTAGTGACCATAACAGTATATAAGAGTCTATCATTGATTTTGTATCAGTGATATATTAGTGGCCATAACAATATATATGTGTCTATCATTGACTTTGTATCAGTAATATATTAGTGACCGTATCAGTATATATGTGTCTATCATTGACATTGTATCAGTAATATATTAGTGACCAAAACAGTATATATAAGTTTCGATCATTGACTTTATATCAGTGATATATAAGTGACCACAACAGTATTTACGTGTCTATCATTGACTTTGCATCAGTAATATATTAGTGACCATAACACTATGTTTAAGTGTCTTTCATTGACTTTGTATCAGTAATATATTAGTGACCATTACAGTGTCAATCATTGACTTTGTATCAGTAATATATTCGTGACCATAACAGTATGTTTAAGTGTCTGTCATTGACATTGTATCAGTGATATATTATTGACCATAACAGTATATAAGTGTCCATCATTGACTTTATATCAGTGATATATAAGTGACCACAACAGTATTTACGTGTCTATCATTGACTTTGCATCAGTAATATATTAGTGACCATAACACTATGTTTAAGTGTCTTTCATTGACTTTGTATCAGTAATATATTAGTGACCATTACAGTGTCAATCATTGACTTTGTATCAGTAATATATTCGTGACCATAACAGTATGTTTAAGTGTCTGTCATTGACATTGTATCAGTGATATATTATTGACCATAACAGTATATACGTGTCCATCATTGACTTTATATCAGTGGTATATTAGTGACCATAACAGTATATATGTGTCTACCGTTGACGTTGTAGCAGTGATGTATTAGTGACCATAACAGTATATAAGTGTCTATCATTGACTTTGTATCAGTGATATATTAGTGACCGTAACACTGTGTATAAGTGTCTATCATTGACTTTGTATCAGTGATATATTAGGGATCACAACAGTATACAAGTGTCTATCATGGACTTTGTATCAGTGATATATTAGTGACCATAACATTATATAAATGTCTATCATTGACTTTGTATCAGTAATATATTAGTGGCCATAACAGTATGTATGTGTCTATCATTGACTTTGTATCAGTAATATATTAGTGACCATAACAGTATATATAAGGGTCTATCATTGAATTTGTATCAGTAATATATTAGTGACCATAACAGTATATATGTGTATCATTTACTTTGTATCAGTAATATAATAGTGACCATAACAGTATATATAATTGTCTATCATTGACTTTGTATCAGTAATATATTAGTGACCATAACAGTATATATGTGTCTATCATTGACTTTGTATCAGTGATATATTCGTGACCATAACAGTATATATAAGTGTCTATCATTGACTTTGTATCAGTAATATATTAGTGACCATAACAGTATATATGTGTCTATCATTGACTTTGTGTCAGTGATATATTAGTGACCATAACAGTATATATAAGTGCCTATCATTGATTTTGTATCAGTAATATTTTAGTGACCATAACAGTATATAAGAGTCTATCATTGATTTTGTATCAGTGATATATTAGTGGCCATAACAATATATATGTGTCTATCATTGACTTTGTATCAGTAATATATTAGTGACCGTATCAGTATATATGTGTCTATCATTGACATTGTATCAGTAATATATTAGTGACCAAAACAGTATATATAAGTTTCGATCATTGACTTTATATCAGTGATATATAAGTGACCACAACAGTATTTACGTGTCTATCATTGACTTTGCATCAGTAATATATTAGTGACCATAACACTATGTTTAAGTGTCTTTCATTGACTTTGTATCAGTAATATATTAGTGACCATTACAGTGTCAATCATTGACTTTGTATCAGTAATATATTCGTGACCATAACAGTATGTTTAAGTGTCTGTCATTGACATTGTATCAGTGATATATTATTGACCATAACAGTATATAAGTGTCCATCATTGACTTTATATCAGTGATATATAAGTGACCACAACAGTATTTACGTGTCTATCATTGACTTTGCATCAGTAATATATTAGTGACCATAACACTATGTTTAAGTGTCTTTCATTGACTTTGTATCAGTAATATATTAGTGACCATTACAGTGTCAATCATTGACTTTGTATCAGTAATATATTCGTGACCATAACAGTATGTTTAAGTGTCTGTCATTGACATTGTATCAGTGATATATTATTGACCATAACAGTATATACGTGTCCATCATTGACTTTATATCAGTGGTATATTAGTGACCATAACAGTATATATGTGTCTATCATTGACTTTGTATGAGTGATATATTAGTGACCCTAACAGTATATTTCTGAGTCTATCATTGACTTTGTATCAGTGATATATTAGTGACCATAACAGTATATATAAGTGTCTATCATTGACTTTGTATCAGTGATGTATTAGTGACCGTAACAGTATATATATGTCTATCATTGACTTTGTATCAGTAACATATTAGTGACCATAACAGTATATATAAATGTCTATCATTGATTTTGTATCAGTGATATATTAGTGACCATCACAGTATATATGTGTCTATCATTGTTTTTGTATCAGTGATATATTAGTGACCAAAACAGTATGTATAAGTGTCTATCATTGACTTTGTATCAGTAATATATTAGTGACCATAACAGTATATAAGTGTCTATCATTGACGTTGTATCAGTAATATATTAGTGACCATAACAGTATATAAGAGTCTATCATTGATTTTGTATCAGTAATATATTAGTGACCAAAACAGTATGTATAAGTGTCTATCATTGACTTTGTATCAGTCATATATTCGTGACCATAACAGTATATATGTACCTATCCTTGACTTTGTATCAGTAATATATTAGTGACCATATCAGTATATATGTGTCTATCATCGACATTGTATCAGTAATATATTAGTGACCAAAACAGTATATATAAGTTTCGATCATTGACTTTATTTCAGTGATATATAAGTGACCACAACAGTATTTATGTGTCTATGATTGACTTTGTATCAGTAATATATTAGTGACCATAACACTATGTTTAAGTGTCTTTCATTGACTTTTTTATCAGTAATATATTAGTGACCATAACAGTATGTATAAGTGTCTGTCATTGACATTGTATCAGTAATATATTAGTGACCATAACAGTATATATAAGTGTCTATCATTGACTTTGTATCAGTGATATATTAGTCACCATAACAGTACATATGTGTCTATCATTGACTTTGTATCAGTAATATTTTAGTGACCATAACAGGATATGTGTCTATCATTGACTTTGTATCAGTAATATATTAGTGACCATAACAGTATATTTAAGTGTCTATCATTGACTTTGTATCAGTGATATATTAGTGACCATAACAGTATATATAAGTGTCTATCTTAGACTTTGTGTCTGTTATTTATTAGTGACCACAACAGTATATATAAGTGTCTATCATTGACTTTGTATAAGACAAAAACAGTGACCATAACAGTATATATAAGTGTCTGTCATTGAATTTGTATCAGTGATATATTAATGACCTTAACAGTATATAAAAGTGTCTATCTTAGACTTTGTGTCTGTGATTTATTAGTGACCATAACTGTATATATAAGTGTCTGTCATTGACTTTGTATCAGTGATATATTAGTGACCATAACAGTATGTATAAGTGTCTATCATTGACTTTGTATCAGTGATATATTAGTGACCATAACAGTATATATAAGTGTGTATTATTGACTTTGTATCAGTAGCATATTAGTGACCATAACAGCATATATGTGTCTATCATTGACTTTGTATCAGTGATATATTAGTGACCAGAACAGTAGAAATAAGTGTCTATCATTGACTTTGTATCAGTGATATATTAGTGACCATAACAGTATATATGTGTCTATCATTGGCATTGTATTAGTGATATATTAGTGACCACAACAGTATATAGGTGTCTATCATTGACTTTGTACCAGTAAAATATTAGTGACCATAACAGCATACATGTGTCTATCATTGACTTTGTATCAGTAATATATTAGTGACCATAACAGTATATATAAGTGTCTATCATTGACTTTGTATCAGTGATATATTAATGACCACAACAGTATATATAAGTGTCTGTCATTGACTTTGTATCAGTGATATATTAGTGACCATAACAGTATGTATAAGCGTCTATCATTGACTTTGTATCAGTGATATATTAGTGACCATAACAGTATATATGTGTCTATATTTGACATTGTATCAGTGATGCATTAGTGACCATAACAGTATATATAAGTGTCTATCATTGACTTTGTATCAGCGATATATTAGGGATCATAACAGTATATATGTGTCTGTCATTGACTTTACAGAAGTAATATATTAGTGACCATAACAGTATATAAGTGTCTATCAATGACTTTGTATCAGTAATATATTAGTGGCCATAACAGTATGTATGTTTATATCATTGACTTTGTATCAGTGATATATTAGTGACCATAACAGTATATATGTGTCTATCATTGACTTTGTATCAGTGATATATTAGTGACCACAACAGTATATACGTGTCTATCATTGACTTTGTATCAGTAATATATTAGTGACCAAAACAGTATGTATGTGTGTATCATTGACTTTGTATCAGTAATATATTAGTGACCATAAAAGTATATATGTGTCTACAATTGACGTTGTAGCAGTGATGTATTAGTGACCATAACAGTATATATGTGTCTATCATTGACTTTGTATCAGTGATATATTAGTGACCATAACAGTATATATATGTGTCTATCATTGACTTTGTATCAGTGATATATTAGTGACCATAACAGTATATATAAGTGTCTATCATTGACTTTGTATCAGTGATATATTAGTGACCAAAACAGTATATATGTGTCTATCATTGACTTTGTATCAGTGATATATTAGTGACCACAACAGTATATACGTGTCTATCATTGACTTTGTATCAGTAATATATTAGTGACCAAAACAGTATGTATGTGTGTATCATTGACTTTGTATCAGTGATATATTAGTGACCACAACAGTATATACGTGTCTATCATTGACTTTGTATCAGGAATATATTAGTGACCATGACAGAATGTATAAGTGTCTATCATTGACTTTGTATATGTGATATATTAATGACCACAACAGCATATATGTATCTATCATTGACTTTGCATCAGTGATATATTAGTGACCATAAAAGTATATATGTGTCTATCATTGACTTTGTATCAGTAATATATTAGTGACCATAACACGAAATATGTGTCTATCATTGACTTTGTATCAGTAATATATTGTTGACCAAAACAGTATGTATAAGTGTCTATCATTAACTTTGTATCAGTGAAATTTGAGTGACCATAACAGTAAAAATAAGTGTCTATCATTGACTTTGTATCATTGATATATTAGTGACCATCTCAGTATATATGTGTCTATCATTGACTTTGTATCAGTGATATATTAGTGACCATCACAGTATATATGTGTCTATCATTGGCTTTGTATCAGTAATATATTAGTGACCATAACAGTATGTATGTGTCTATCATTGACTTTGTATCAGTAATATATTAGTGACCATAACAGTATATATAAGGGTCTATCATTGAATTTGTATCAGTAATATATTAGTGACCATAACAGTATATATGTGTCTATCATTGACTTTGTATCAGTGATATATTAGTGACTATAACTGTATATATAAGTGTCTATCATTGACTTTGTATCAGTGATATATTAGTGACCATAACAGTATATATATGTCTATCATTGACTTTGTATCAGTAATATATTACTGACCATAACAGTATATAAGTGTCGACCATTGACGTTGTATCAGTAACATATTAGTGACCATAACAGAATGTATAAGTGTCTATCATTGACTTTGTATCAGTAATATATTAGTGACCATAACAGAATGAATAAGTGTCTATCATTAACTTTGTATCAGTGATATTTGCGTGACCATAACAGTATATATAACTGTCTATCATTGACTTTGTATCAGTGATATATTAGTGACCATCTCAGTATATATGTGTCTTTCATTGACTTTGTATCAGTGATATATTAGTGACCATAGCTGTATATAAATGTCTATCATAAACTTTGTATCAGTGAAATTTGAGTGACCATAACAGTATATACAACTGTCTATCATTGACTTTGTGTCAGTGATATATTAGTGACCATAACAGTATGTATAAGTGTTTATCATTGACTTTGTATCAGTGATATATTAGTGACCATAACAGTATATATGTGTCTATCATTGACTTTGTATCAGTGAGATATTAGTGACCATAACAGTATATATATGTCTATCATTGACTTTGTATCAGTGATATATTAGTGATCATAACAGTATATATAAGTGTCTATCATTGACTTTGTATCAGTGATATATTAGTGACCATAACAGTATATATGTGTCTATCATTGACTTTGTCTCTGTGATATATTAATGACCATAACAGTATATATAAGTGTCTATCATTGACTTTGTATCAGTGATATATTAGTGACCTTAGCAGCATATAGAAGTGTCTATCATTGACTTTGTATCAGTGATATATTAGTGACCATAACAGTATATATAAGTGTCTATCATTGAATTTGTATCAGTGATATATTAGTGACCATAACAGTATGAATGTGTCTACCATTGACTTTGTATCAGTAATATATTAGTGACCATAACAGTATATATGTGTCTATCATTGGCTTTGTATCAGTAATATATTAGTGACCATAACAGTATATATGAGTGTCTATCATTGACTTTGTATCAGTAATATATTAGTGACCATAACAGTATATATGTGTATCAGTAATATATTAGTGACCATTACATTATATATGTGTCTATCATTGACTTTGCATCAGTAATATATTAGTGACCATAACAATATATAAGGGTCTATCATTGAATTTGTATCAGTAATATATTAGTGACCATACCAGTATATATGTGTATCATTTACTTTGTATCAGTAATATATTAGCGACCATAACAGTATATATAAGTGTCTATCATTGACTATGTTTCAGTGATATATAAGTGACCATAACAGTATATATGTGTCTATCATTGACTTTGTATCAGTGATATATTAGTGACCATAACAGTAGAAATAAGTGTCTATCATTGACTTTGTATCAGTAATATATTAGTGACCATAACAGTATATATGTGTCTATCATTGACTTTGTATCAGTGATATATTAGTGACCACAACAGTATATATGTGTCTATCATTGATTTTGTACCAGTAAAATATTAGTGACCATAACAGTATATGAGTGTCTATCTTGGACTTTGTGTCTGTAATTTATTAGTGACCATAACAGTATATATAAGTGTCTATCATTGACTTTGTATCAGTGATATATTAGTGACCGTAACACTGTGTATAAGTGTCTATCATTGACTTTGTATCAGTGATATATTAGGGATCACAACAGTATACAAGTGTCTATCATGGACTTTGTATCAGTGATATATTAGTGACCATAACATTATATAAATGTCTATCATTGACTTTGTATCAGTAATATATTAATGGCCATAACAGTATGTATGTGTCTATCATTGACTTTGTATCAGTAATATATTAGTGACCATAACAGTATATATAAGGGTCTATCATTGAATTTGTATCAGTAATATATTAGTGACCAAAACAGTATGTATGTGTGTATCATTGACTTTGTATCAGTAATATATTAGTGACCATAAAAGTATATATGTGTCTACAATTGACGTTGTAGCAGTGATGTATTAGTGACCATAACAGTATATATGTGTCTATCATTGACTTTGTATCAGTGATATATTAGTGACCATAACAGTATATATATGTGTCTATCATTGACTTTGTATCAGTGATATATTAGTGACCATAACAGTATATATAAGTGTCTATCATTGACTTTGTATCAGTGATATATTAGTGACCAAAACAGTATATATGTGTCTATCATTGACTTTGTATCAGTGATATATTAGTGACCACAACAGTATATACGTGTCTATCATTGACTTTGTATCAGTAATATATTAGTGACCAAAACAGTATGTATGTGTGTATCATTGACTTTGTATCAGTGATATATTAGTGACCACAACAGTATATACGTGTCTATCATTGACTTTGTATCAGGAATATATTAGTGACCATGACAGAATGTATAAGTGTCTATCATTGACTTTGTATATGTGATATATTAATGACCACAACAGCATATATGTATCTATCATTGACTTTGCATCAGTGATATATTAGTGACCATAAAAGTATATATGTGTCTATCATTGACTTTGTATCAGTAATATATTAGTGACCATAACACGAAATATGTGTCTATCATTGACTTTGTATCAGTAATATATTGTTGACCAAAACAGTATGTATAAGTGTCTATCATTAACTTTGTATCAGTGAAATTTGAGTGACCATAACAGTAAAAATAAGTGTCTATCATTGACTTTGTATCATTGATATATTAGTGACCATCTCAGTATATATGTGTCTATCATTGACTTTGTATCAGTGATATATTAGTGACCATCACAGTATATATGTGTCTATCATTGGCTTTGTATCAGTAATATATTAGTGACCATAACAGTATGTATGTGTCTATCATTGACTTTGTATCAGTAATATATTAGTGACCATAACAGTATATATAAGGGTCTATCATTGAATTTGTATCAGTAATATATTAGTGACCATAACAGTATATATGTGTCTATCATTGACTTTGTATCAGTGATATATTAGTGACTATAACTGTATATATAAGTGTCTATCATTGACTTTGTATCAGTGATATATTAGTGACCATAACAGTATATATATGTCTATCATTGACTTTGTATCAGTAATATATTACTGACCATAACAGTATATAAGTGTCGACCATTGACGTTGTATCAGTAACATATTAGTGACCATAACAGAATGTATAAGTGTCTATCATTGACTTTGTATCAGTAATATATTAGTGACCATAACAGAATGAATAAGTGTCTATCATTAACTTTGTATCAGTGATATTTGCGTGACCATAACAGTATATATAACTGTCTATCATTGACTTTGTATCAGTGATATATTAGTGACCATCTCAGTATATATGTGTCTTTCATTGACTTTGTATCAGTGATATATTAGTGACCATAGCTGTATATAAATGTCTATCATAAACTTTGTATCAGTGAAATTTGAGTGACCATAACAGTATATACAACTGTCTATCATTGACTTTGTGTCAGTGATATATTAGTGACCATAACAGTATGTATAAGTGTTTATCATTGACTTTGTATCAGTGATATATTAGTGACCATAACAGTATATATGTGTCTATCATTGACTTTGTATCAGTGAGATATTAGTGACCATAACAGTATATATATGTCTATCATTGACTTTGTATCAGTGATATATTAGTGATCATAACAGTATATATAAGTGTCTATCATTGACTTTGTATCAGTGATATATTAGTGACCATAACAGTATATATGTGTCTATCATTGACTTTGTCTCTGTGATATATTAATGACCATAACAGTATATATAAGTGTCTATCATTGACTTTGTATCAGTGATATATTAGTGACCTTAGCAGCATATAGAAGTGTCTATCATTGACTTTGTATCAGTGATATATTAGTGACCATAACAGTATATATAAGTGTCTATCATTGAATTTGTATCAGTGATATATTAGTGACCATAACAGTATGAATGTGTCTACCATTGACTTTGTATCAGTAATATATTAGTGACCATAACAGTATATATGTGTCTATCATTGGCTTTGTATCAGTAATATATTAGTGACCATAACAGTATATATGAGTGTCTATCATTGACTTTGTATCAGTAATATATTAGTGACCATAACAGTATATATGTGTATCAGTAATATATTAGTGACCATTACATTATATATGTGTCTATCATTGACTTTGCATCAGTAATATATTAGTGACCATAACAATATATAAGGGTCTATCATTGAATTTGTATCAGTAATATATTAGTGACCATACCAGTATATATGTGTATCATTTACTTTGTATCAGTAATATATTAGCGACCATAACAGTATATATAAGTGTCTATCATTGACTATGTTTCAGTGATATATAAGTGACCATAACAGTATATATGTGTCTATCATTGACTTTGTATCAGTGATATATTAGTGACCATAACAGTAGAAATAAGTGTCTATCATTGACTTTGTATCAGTAATATATTAGTGACCATAACAGTATATATGTGTCTATCATTGACTTTGTCTCTGTGATGTATTAATGACCATAACAGTATATATAAGTGTCTATCATTGACTTTGTATCAGTGATATATTAGTGACCTTAGCAGCATATAGAAGTGTCTATCATTGACTTTGTATCAGTGATATATTAGTGACCATAACAGTATATATAAGTGTCTATCATTGAATTTGTATCAGTGATATATTAGTGACCATAACAGTATGAATGTGACTACCATTGACTTTGTATCAGTAATATATTAGTGACCATAACAGTATATATGTGTCTATCATTGGCTTTGTATCAGTAATATATTAGTGACCATAACAGTATATATGAGTGTCTATCATTGACTTTGTATCAGTAATATATTAGTGACCATAACAGTATATATGTGTATCAGTAATATATTAGTGACCATTACATTATATATGTGTCTATCATTGACTTTGCATCAGTAATATATTAGTGACCATAACAATATATAAGGGTCTATCATTGAATTTGTATCAGTAATATATTAGTGACCATACCAGTATATATGTGTATCATTTACTTTGTATCAGTAATATATTAGCGACCATAACAGTATATATAAGTGTCTATCATTGACTATGTTTCAGTGATATATAAGTGACCATAACAGTATATATGTGTCTATCATTGACTTTGTATCAGTGATATATTAGTGACCATAACAGTAGAAATAAGTGTCTATCATTGACTTTGTATCAGTAATATATTAGTGACCATAACAGTATATATGTGTCTATCATTGACTTTGTATCAGTGATATATTAGTGACCACAACAGTATATATGTGTCTATCATTGATTTTGTACCAGTAAAATATTAGTGACCATAACAGTATATGAGTGTCTATCTTGGACTTTGTGTCTGTAATTTATTAGTGACCATAACAGTATATATAAGTGTCTATCATTGACTTTGTATCAGTGATATATTAGTGACCGTAACACTGTGTATAAGTGTCTATCATTGACTTTGTATCAGTGATATATTAGGGATCACAACAGTATACAAGTGTCTATCATGGACTTTGTATCAGTGATATATTAGTGACCATAACATTATATAAATGTCTATCATTGACTTTGTATCAGTAATATATTAATGGCCATAACAGTATGTATGTGTCTATCATTGACTTTGTATCAGTAATATATTAGTGACCATAACAGTATATATAAGGGTCTATCATTGAATTTGTATCAGTAATATATTAGTGACCAAAACAGTATGTATGTGTGTATCATTGACTTTGTATCAGTAATATATTAGTGACCATAAAAGTATATATGTGTCTACAATTGACGTTGTAGCAGTGATGTATTAGTGACCATAACAGTATATATGTGTCTATCATTGACTTTGTATCAGTGATATATTAGTGACCATAACAGTATATATATGTGTCTATCATTGACTTTGTATCAGTGATATATTAGTGACCATAACAGTATATATAAGTGTCTATCATTGACTTTGTATCAGTGATATATTAGTGACCAAAACAGTATATATGTGTCTATCATTGACTTTGTATCAGTGATATATTAGTGACCACAACAGTATATACGTGTCTATCATTGACTTTGTATCAGTAATATATTAGTGACCAAAACAGTATGTATGTGTGTATCATTGACTTTGTATCAGTGATATATTAGTGACCACAACAGTATATACGTGTCTATCATTGACTTTGTATCAGGAATATATTAGTGACCATGACAGAATGTATAAGTGTCTATCATTGACTTTGTATATGTGATATATTAATGACCACAACAGCATATATGTATCTATCATTGACTTTGCATCAGTGATATATTAGTGACCATAAAAGTATATATGTGTCTATCATTGACTTTGTATCAGTAATATATTAGTGACCATAACACGAAATATGTGTCTATCATTGACTTTGTATCAGTAATATATTGTTGACCAAAACAGTATGTATAAGTGTCTATCATTAACTTTGTATCAGTGAAATTTGAGTGACCATAACAGTAAAAATAAGTGTCTATCATTGACTTTGTATCATTGATATATTAGTGACCATCTCAGTATATATGTGTCTATCATTGACTTTGTATCAGTGATATATTAGTGACCATCACAGTATATATGTGTCTATCATTGGCTTTGTATCAGTAATATATTAGTGACCATAACAGTATGTATGTGTCTATCATTGACTTTGTATCAGTAATATATTAGTGACCATAACAGTATATATAAGGGTCTATCATTGAATCTGTATCAGTAATATATTAGTGACCATAACAGTATATATGTGTCTATCATTGACTTTGTATCAGTGATATATTAGTGACTATAACTGTATATATAAGTGTCTATCATTGACTTTGTATCAGTGATATATTAGTGACCATAACAGTATATATATGTCTATCATTGACTTTGTATCAGTAATATATTACTGACCATAACAGTATATAAGTGTCGACCATTGACGTTGTATCAGTAACATATTAGTGACCATAACAGAATGTATAAGTGTCTATCATTGACTTTGTATCAGTAATATATTAGTGACCATAACAGAATGAATAAGTGTCTATCATTAACTTTGTATCAGTGATATTTGCGTGACCATAACAGTATATATAACTGTCTATCATTGACTTTGTATCAGTGATATATTAGTGACCATCTCAGTATATATGTGTCTTTCATTGACTTTGTATCAGTGATATATTAGTGACCATAGCTGTATATAAATGTCTATCATAAACTTTGTATCAGTGAAATTTGAGTGACCATAACAGTATATACAACTGTCTATCATTGACTTTGTGTCAGTGATATATTAGTGACCATAACAGTATGTATAAGTGTTTATCATTGACTTTGTATCAGTGATATATTAGTGACCATAACAGTATATATGTGTCTATCATTGACTTTGTATCAGTGAGATATTAGTGACCATAACAGTATATATATGTCTATCATTGACTTTGTATCAGTGATATATTAGTGATCATAACAGTATATATAAGTGTCTATCATTGACTTTGTATCAGTGATATATTAGTGACCATAACAGTATATATGTGTCTATCATTGACTTTGTCTCTGTGATATATTAATGACCATAACAGTATATATAAGTGTCTATCATTGACTTTGTATCAGTGATATATTAGTGACCTTAGCAGCATATAGAAGTGTCTATCATTGACTTTGTATCAGTGATATATTAGTGACCATAACAGTATATATAAGTGTCTATCATTGAATTTGTATCAGTGATATATTAGTGACCATAACAGTATGAATGTGTCTACCATTGACTTTGTATCAGTAATATATTAGTGACCATAACAGTATATATGTGTCTATCATTGGCTTTGTATCAGTAATATATTAGTGACCATAACAGTATATATGAGTGTCTATCATTGACTTTGTATCAGTAATATATTAGTGACCATAACAGTATATATGTGTATCAGTAATATATTAGTGACCATTACATTATATATGTGTCTATCATTGACTTTGCATCAGTAATATATTAGTGACCATAACAATATATAAGGGTCTATCATTGAATTTGTATCAGTAATATATTAGTGACCATACCAGTATATATGTGTATCATTTACTTTGTATCAGTAATATATTAGCGACCATAACAGTATATATAAGTGTCTATCATTGACTATGTTTCAGTGATATATAAGTGACCATAACAGTATATATGTGTCTATCATTGACTTTGTATCAGTGATATATTAGTGACCATAACAGTAGAAATAAGTGTCTATCATTGACTTTGTATCAGTAATATATTAGTGACCATAACAGTATATATGTGTCTATCATTGACTTTGTATCAGTGATATATTAGTGACCACAACAGTATATATGTGTCTATCATTGATTTTGTACCAGTAAAATATTAGTGACCATAACAGTATATGAGTGTCTATCTTGGACTTTGTGTCTGTAATTTATTAGTGACCATAACAGTATATATAAGTGTCTATCATTGACTTTGTATCAGTGATATATTAGTGACCGTAACACTGTGTATAAGTGTCTATCATTGACTTTGTATCAGTGATATATTAGGGATCACAACAGTATACAAGTGTCTATCATGGACTTTGTATCAGTGATATATTAGTGACCATAACATTATATAAATGTCTATCATTGACTTTGTATCAGTAATATATTAATGGCCATAACAGTATGTATGTGTCTATCATTGACTTTGTATCAGTAATATATTAGTGACCATAACAGTATATATAAGGGTCTATCATTGAATTTGTATCAGTAATATATTAGTGACCATAACAGTATATATGTGTATCATTTACTTTGTATCAGTAATATATTAGTGACCATAACAGTATATATAATTGTCTATCATTGACTTTGTATCAGTAATATATTAGTGACCATAACAGTATATATGTGTCTATCATTGACTTTGTATCAGTGATATATTCGTGACCATAACAGTATATATAAGTGTCTATCATTGACTTTGTATCAGTAATATATTAGTGACCATAACAGTATATATGTGTCTATCATTGACTTTGTGTCAGTGATATATTAGTGACCATAACAGTATATATAAGTGTCTATCATTGATTTTGTATCAGTAATATTTTAGTGACCATAACAGTATATAAGAGTCTATCATTGATTTTGTATCAGTGATATATTAGTGGCCATAACAATATATATGTGTCTATCATTGACTTTGTATCAGTAATATATTAGTGACCGTATCAGTATATATGTGTCTATCATTGACATTGTATCAGTAATATATTAGTGACCAAAACAGTATATATAAGTTTCGATCATTGACTTTATATCAGTGATATATAAGTGACCACAACAGTATTTACGTGTCTATCATTGACTTTGCATCAGTAATATATTAGTGACCATAACACTATGTTTAAGTGTCTTTCATTGACTTTGTATCAGTAATATATTAGTGACCATTACAGTGTCAATCATTGACTTTGTATCAGTAATATATTCGTGACCATAACAGTATGTTTAAGTGTCTGTCATTGACATTGTATCAGTAATATATTATTGACCATAACAGTATATAAGTGTCCATCATTGACTTTATATCAGTGATATATAAGTGACCACAACAGTTTTTACGTGTCTATCATTGACTTTGCATCAGTAATATATTAGTGACCATAACACTATGTTTAAGTGTCTTTCATTGACTTTGTATCAGTAATATATTAGTGACCATTACAGTGTCAATCATTGACTTTGTATCAGTAATATATTCGTGACCATAACAGTATGTTTAAGTGTCTGTCATTGACATTGTATCAGTGATATATTATTGACCATAACAGTATATACGTGTCCATCATTGACTTTATATCAGTGGTATATTAGTGACCATAACAGTATATATGTGTCTACCGTTGACGTTGTAGCAGTGATGTATTAGTGACCATAACAGTATATAAGTGTCTATCATTGACTTTGTATCAGTGATATATTAGTGACCGTAACACTGTGTATAAGTGTCTATCATTGACTTTGTATCAGTGATATATTAGGGATCACAACAGTATACAAGTGTCTATCATGGACTTTGTATCAGTGATATATTAGTGACCATAACATTATATAAATGTCTATCATTGACTTTGTATCAGTAATATATTAGTGGCCATAACAGTATGTATGTGTCTATCATTGACTTTGTATCAGTAATATATTAGTGACCATAACAGTATATATAAGGGTCTATCATTGAATTTGTATCAGTAATATATTAGTGACCATAACAGTATATATGTGTATCATTTACTTTGTATCAGTAATATAATAGTGACCATAACAGTATATATAATTGTCTATCATTGACTTTGTATCAGTAATATATTAGTGACCATAACAGTATATATGTGTCTATCATTGACTTTGTATCAGTGATATATTCGTGACCATAACAGTATATATAAGTGTCTATCATTGACTTTGTATCAGTAATATATTAGTGACCATAACAGTATATATGTGTCTATCATTGACTTTGTGTCAGTGATATATTAGTGACCATAACAGTATATATAAGTGCCTATCATTGATTTTGTATCAGTAATATTTTAGTGACCATAACAGTATATAAGAGTCTATCATTGATTTTGTATCAGTGATATATTAGTGGCCATAACAATATATATGTGTCTATCATTGACTTTGTATCAGTAATATATTAGTGACCGTATCAGTATATATGTGTCTATCATTGACATTGTATCAGTAATATATTAGTGACCAAAACAGTATATATAAGTTTCGATCATTGACTTTATATCAGTGATATATAAGTGACCACAACAGTATTTACGTGTCTATCATTGACTTTGCATCAGTAATATATTAGTGACCATAACACTATGTTTAAGTGTCTTTCATTGACTTTGTATCAGTAATATATTAGTGACCATTACAGTGTCAATCATTGACTTTGTATCAGTAATATATTAGTGACCATAACACTATGTTTAAGTGTCTGTCATTGACATTGTATCAGTGATATATTATTGACCATAACAGTATATAAGTGTCCATCATTGACTTTATATCAGTGATATATAAGTGACCACAACAGTATTTACGTGTCTATCATTGACTTTGCATCAGTAATATATTAGTGACCATAACACTATGTTTAAGTGTCTTTCATTGACTTTGTATCAGTAATATATTAGTGACCATTACAGTGTCAATCATTGACTTTGTATCAGTAATATATTCGTGACCATAACAGTATGTTTAAGTGTCTGTCATTGACATTGTATCAGTGATATATTATTGACCATAACAGTATATACGTGTCCATCATTGACTTTATATCAGTGGTATATTAGTGACCATAACAGTATATATGTGTCTACCGTTGACGTTGTAGCAGTGATGTATTAGTGACCATAACAGTATATATGTGTCTATCATTGACTTTGTATGAGTGATATATTAGTGACCCTAACAGTATATTTCTGAGTCTATCATTGACTTTGTATCCGTGATATATTAGTGACCATAACAGTATATATAAGTGTCTATCATTGACTTTGTATCAGTGATGTATTAGTGACCGTAACAGTATATATATGTCTATCATTGACTTTGTATCAGTAACATATTAGTGACCATAACAGTATATATAAATGTCTATCATTGATTTTGTATCAGTGATATATTAGTGACCATCACAGTATATATGTGTCTATCATTGTTTTTGTATCAGTGATATATTAGTGACCAAAACAGTATGTATAAGTGTCTATCATTGACTTTGTATCAGTAATATATTAGTGACCATAACAGTATATAAGTGTCTATCATTGACGTTGTATCAGTAATATATTAGTGACCATAACAGTATATAAGAGTCTATCATTGATTTTGTATCAGTAATATATTAGTGACCAAAACAGTATGTATAAGTGTCTATCATTGACTTTGTATCAGTCATATATTCGTGACCATAACAGTATATATGTACCTATCCTTGACTTTGTATCAGTAATATATTAGTGACCATATCAGTATATATGTGTCTATCATCGACATTGTATCAGTAATATATTAGTGACCAAAACAGTATATATAAGTTTCGATCATTGACTTTATTTCAGTGATATATAAGTGACCACAACAGTATTTATGTGTCTATGATTGACTTTGTATCAGTAATATATTAGTGACCATAACACTATGTTTAAGTGTCTTTCATTGACTTTTTTATCAGTAATATATTAGTGACCATAACAGTATGTATAAGTGTCTGTCATTGACATTGTATCAGTAATATATTAGTGACCATAACAGTATATATAAGTGTCTATCATTGACTTTGTATCAGTGATATATTAGTCACCATAACAGTACATATGTGTCTATCATTGACTTTGTATCAGTAATATTTTAGTGACCATAACAGGATATGTGTCTATCATTGACTTTGTATCAGTAATATATTAGTGACCATAACAGTATATTTAAGTGTCTATCATTGACTTTGTATCAGTGATATATTAGTGACCATAACAGTATATATAAGTGTCTATCTTAGACTTTGTGTCTGTTATTTATTAGTGACCACAACAGTATATATAAGTGTCTATCATTGACTTTGTATAAGACAAAAACAGTGACCATAACAGTATATATAAGTGTCTGTCATTGAATTTGTATCAGTGATATATTAATGACCTTAACAGTATATAAAAGTGTCTATCTTAGACTTTGTGTCTGTGATTTATTAGTGACCATAACTGTATATATAAGTGTCTGTCATTGACTTTGTATCAGTGATATATTAGTGACCATAACAGTATGTATAAGTGTCTATCATTGACTTTGTATCAGTGATATATTAGTGACCATAACAGTATATATAAGTGTGTATTATTGACTTTGTATCAGTAGCATATTAGTGACCATAACAGCATATATGTGTCTATCATTGACTTTGTATCAGTGATATATTAGTGACCAGAACAGTAGAAATAAGTGTCTATCATTGACTTTGTATCAGTGATATATTAGTGACCATAACAGTATATATGTGTCTATCATTGGCATTGTATTAGTGATATATTAGTGACCACAACAGTATGTATAAGTGTCTATCATTGACTTTGTATCAGTGATATATTAGTGACCATAACAGTATATATAAGTGTGTATTATTGACTTTGTATCAGTAGCATATTAGTGACCATAACAGCATATATGTGTCTATCATTGACTTTGTATCAGTGATATATTAGTGACCAGAACAGTAGAAATAAGTGTCTATCATTGACTTTGTATCAGTGATATATTAGTGACCATAACAGTATATATGTGTCTATCATTGGCATTGTATTAGTGATATATTAGTGACCACAACAGTATATAGGTGTCTATCATTGACTTTGTACCAGTAAAATATTAGTGACCATAACAGCATACATGTGTCTATCATTGACTTTGTATCAGTAATATATTAGTGACCATAACAGTATATATAAGTGTCTATCATTGACTTTGTATCAGTGATATATTAATGACCACAACAGTATATATAAGTGTCTGTCATTGACTTTGTATCAGTGATATATTAGTGACCATAACAGTATGTATAAGCGTCTATCATTGACTTTGTATCAGTGATATATTAGTGACCATAACAGTATATATGTGTCTATATTTGACATTGTATCAGTGATGCATTAGTGACCATAACAGTATATATAAGTGTCTATCATTGACTTTGTATCAGCGATATATTAGGGATCATAACAGTATATATGTGTCTGTCATTGACTTTACAGAAGTAATATATTAGTGACCATAACAGTATATAAGTGTCTATCAATGACTTTGTATCAGTAATATATTAGTGGCCATAACAGTATGTATGTTTATATCATTGACTTTGTATCAGTGATATATTAGTGACCATAACAGTATATATGTGTCTATCATTGACTTTGTATCAGCGATATATTAGTGACCACAACAGTATATACGTGTCTATCATTGACTTTGTATCAGTAATATATTAGTGACCAAAACAGTATGTATGTGTGTATCATTGACTTTGTATCAGTAATATATTAGTGACCATAAAAGTATATATGTGTCTACAATTGACGTTGTAGCAGTGATGTATTAGTGACCATAACAGTATATATGTGTCTATCATTGACTTTGTATCAGTGATATATTAGTGACCATAACAGTATATATATGTGTCTATCATTGACTTTGTATCAGTGATATATTAGTGACCATAACAGTATATATAAGTGTCTATCATTGACTTTGTATCAGTGATATATTAGTGACCAAAACAGTATATATGTGTCTATCATTGACTTTGTATCAGTGATATATTAGTGACCACAACAGTATATACGTGTCTATCATTGACTTTGTATCAGTAATATATTAGTGACCAAAACAGTATGTATGTGTGTATCATTGACTTTGTATCAGTGATATATTAGTGACCACAACAGTATATACGTGTCTATCATTGACTTTGTATCAGTAATATATTAGTGACCATAACAGTGTATATGTGTCTATCATTGACTTTGTATCAGTGATATATTAGTGACCAAAACAGATTATACAAGTGTCTATCATTGACTTTGTATCAGGAATATATTAGTGACCATGACAGAATGTATAAGTGTCTATCATTGACTTTGTATATGTGATATATTAATGACCACAACAGCATATATGTATCTATCATTGACTTTGCATCAGTGATATATTAGTGACCATAAAAGTATATATGTGTCTATCATTGACTTTGTATCAGTAATATATTAGTGACCATAACACGAAATATGTGTCTATCATTGACTTTGTATCAGTAATATATTGTTGACCAAAACAGTATGTATAAGTGTCTATCATTAACTTTGTATCAGTGAAATTTGAGTGACCATAACAGTAAAAATAAGTGTCTATCATTGACTTTGTATCATTGATATATTAGTGACCATCTCAGTATATATGTGTCTATCATTGACTTTGTATCAGTGATATATTAGTGACCATCACAGTATATATGTGTCTATCATTGGCTTTGTATCAGTAATATATTAGTGACCATAACAGTATGTATGTGTCTATCATTGACTTTGTATCAGTAATATATTAGTGACCATAACAGTATATATAAGGGTCTATCATTGAATTTGTATCAGTAATATATTAGTGACCATAACAGTATATATGTGTCTATCATTGACTTTGTATCAGTGATATATTAGTGACTATAACTGTATATATAAGTGTCTATCATTGACTTTGTATCAGTGATATATTAGTGACCATAACAGTATATATATGTCTATCATTGACTTTGTATCAGTAATATATTACTGACCATAACAGTATATAAGTGTCGACCATTGACGTTGTATCAGTAATATATTAGTGACCATAACAGAATGTATAAGTGTCTATCATTGACTTTGTATCAGTAATATATTAGTGACCATAACAGAATGAATAAGTGTCTATCATTAACTTTGTATCAGTGATATTTGCGTGACCATAACAGTATATATAACTGTCTATCATTGACTTTGTATCAGTGATATATTAGTGACCATCTCAGTATATATGTGTCTTTCATTGACTTTGTATCAGTGATATATTAGTGACCATAGCTGTATATAAATGTCTATCATAAACTTTGTATCAGTGAAATTTGAGTGACCATAACAGTATATACAACTGTCTATCATTGACTTTGTATCAGTGATATATTAGTGACCATCTCAGTATATATGTGTCTATCATTGACTTTGTATCAGTGATATTTTAGTGACCATAGCTGTATATAAATGTCTATCATTGACTTTGTATCAGTAATATATTAGTGACCATAACAGTATGTATAAGTGTCTATCATTAACTTTGTATCAGTGATATTTGCGTGACCATAACAGTATATATAACTGTCTATCATTGACTTTGTATCAGTGATATATTAGTGACCATCTCAGTATATATGTGTCTTTCATTGACTTTGTATCAGTGATATATTAGTGACCATAGCTGTATATAAATGTCTATCATTAACTTTGTATCAGTGAAATTTGAGTGACCATAACAGTATATAAGTGTCTATCATTGACTTTGTATCAGTGATATATTAGTGACCATAACAGTATATATGTTTATATCATTGACTTTGAATCAGTAATATATTAGTGACCATAACAGCATATATGTGTCTATCAATGACTTTGAATCAGTGATATATTTTTGACTATAACAGCATATATGTGTCTACCATTGACTTTGTATCAGAAATATATTAGTGACCATAACAGTATGTCTAAGTGTCTCTCATTGACTTTGTATCAGTGATATATTATTGACAATAGCAGTATGTCTAAGTGTCTATCATTGACTTTGTATCAGTAATATATTTGTGACCATAATAGTATATATGTGTCTATCATTGACTTTGTATCAGTGATATATTATTGACAATAGCAGTATGTCTAAGTGTCTATCATTGACTTTGTATCAGTAATATATTAGTGACCATAATAGTATGTGTAAGTGTCTATCATTGACATTGTATCAGTGATATATTCGTGACCATAACAGTATATATGTGTCTAACAGAGACTTTGTGTCAGTGATATATTAGTGACCATAACAGTATATATAAGTGTCTATCATTGACGTTGGATCAGTGATATATTAGTGACCATAACAGTGTATATAAGTGTCTATCATTGACCTTGTATCAGTAATATATTAGTGACCATAACAGAATGTATAAGTGTCTATCATTGACTTTGTATCAGTAATATATTAGTGACCATAACAGAATGTATAAGTGTCTATCATTGACTTTGTATCAGTGATATATTAATGACCATAACAGAATGTATAAGTGTCTATCATTGACTTTGTATCAGTGATATATTAATGACCATAACAGCATATATGTATCTATCATTGAATTTGTATCAGTAATATATTAGTGACCATAACAGTATATAAGTGTCTATCATTGACGTTGTATCAGTAATATATTAGTGACCATAACAGAATGTATAAGTGTCTATCTTTGACTTTGTATCAGTAATATATTTGTGACCATAATAGTATATATGTGTCTATCATTGACTTTGTATCAGTGATATATTATTGACAATAGCAGTATGTCTAAGTGTCTATCATTGACTTTGTATCAGTAATATATTAGTGACCATAACAGTATGTGTAAGTGTCAATCATTGACATTGTATCAGTGATATATTCGTGACCATAACAGCATATATGTGTCTAACATAGACTTTGTGTCAGTGATATATTAGTGACCATAACAGTATATATAAGTGTCTATCATTGACGTTGTATCAGTAATATATTAGTGACCATAACAGAATGTATAAGTGTCTATCTTTGACTTAGTATCAGTGATCTATTAGTGACCAAAACAGTACATAAATGTCTATCATTGACGTTGTATCAGTAATATATTAGTGACTATAACAGAATGTATAAGTGTCTATCTTTGACTTTGTATCAGTAATATATTTGTGACCATAACAGTATTATGTGTCTATCATTGACTTTGTATCAGTAATATATTAGTGACCATAACAGTATATATGTGTCTATCATTGACTTTGTATCAATAATATATTAGTGACCATAACAGTATGTATAAGTGTCTATCATTAACTTTGTATCAGTGAAATTTGAGTGACCATAACAGTATATATAACTGTCTATCATTGACTTTGTATCAGTGATACATTAGTGACCATCTCAGTATATATGTGTCTATCATTGACTTTGTATCAGTGATATATTGGTGACCATAGCTGTATATAAATGTCTATCATTGACTTTGTATCAGTAATATATTAGTGACCATAACAGTATATAAGTGTCTATCATTGATGTTGTATCAGTAATATATTAGTGACCATAACAGAATGTATAAGTGTCTATCTTTGACTTTGTATCAGTAATATATTTGTGACCATAATAGTATATATGTGTCTATCATTGACTTTGTATCAGTGATATATTATTGACAATAGCAGTATGTCTAAGTGTCAATCATTGACATTGTATCAGTGATATATTCGTGACCATAACAGTATATATGTGTTAACATAGACTTTGTGTCAGTGATATATTAGTGACCATAACAGTATATATAAGTGTCTATCATTGACGTTGGATCAGTGATATATTAGTGACCATAACAGTGTATATAAGTGTCTATCATTGACCTTGTATCAGTAATATATTAGTGACCATAACAGAATGTATAAGTGTCTATCATTGACTTTGTATCAGTAATATATTAGTGACCATAACAGAATGTATAAGTGTCTATCATTGACTTTGTATCAGTGATATATTAATGACCATAACAGCATATATGTATCTATCATTGACTTTGTATCAGTAATATATTAGTGACCATAACAGTATATAAGTGTCTATCATTGACGTTGTATCAGTAATATATTAGTGACCATAACAGAATGTATAAGTGTCTATCTTTGACTTAGTATCAGTGATCTATTAGTGACCAAAACAGTACATAAATGTCTATCATTGACTTTGTATCAGTAATATATTAGTGACCATAACAGTATGTATAAGTGTCTATCATTGACTTTGTATCAGTAATATATTAGTGACCTTAACAGTATATATAAGTGTCTATCATTGACTTTGTATCAGTAATATATTAGTGACCATAACAGTATTTATAAGTGTCTATCATTAACTTTGTATCAGTGAAATTTGAGTGACCATAACAGTATATATAACTGTCTATCATTCACTTTGTATCAGTGATATATTAGTGACCATCTCAGTATATATGTGTCTATCATTGACTTTGTATCAGTGATATATTAGTGACCATAGCTGTATATAAATGTCTATCATTGACTTTGTATCAGTAATATATTAGTGACCATAACAGTATGTATAAGTGTCTATCATTAACTTTGTATCAGTAAAATCTGCGTGACCATAACTGTATATTTAAGTGTCTATCATTGACTTTGTATCAGTAATATATTAGTGACCAGAACAGTATGTATAAGTGTCTATCATTAACTTTGTATCATTGAAATTTGCGTGACCATAACAGCATATATAACTGTCTATCATTGACTTTGTATCAGTGAAATATGAGTGACCGTAACAATATATATAAGTGTGTATCATTGACTTTGTATCAGTGATATATTAGTGACCATAGCTGTATATAAATGTCTATCATTAACTTTGTATCAGCAAAATTTTAGTGACCATAACAGTATATAGGTGTCTATCATTGACTTTGTATCAGTGATATATTAGTGACCATAACAGTATATATGTTTATATCATTGACTTTGTATCAGTAATATATTAGTGACCATAACAGCATATATGTGTCTATCAATGACTTTGAATCAGTGATATATTATTGACTATAACAGCATATATGTGTCTACCATTGACTTTGTATCAGAAATATATTAGTGACCATAACAGTATATATAAGTGTCTGTCATTGACTTTGTGTCAGTGATATATTATTGACAATAGCAGTATGTCTAAGTGTCTATCATTGACATTTTATCAGTGATATGTTCGTGACCATAACAGTATATATGTGTCTATCATTGACTTTGTGTCAGTGATATATTAGTGACCATAACAGTATATATAAGTGTCTATCATTGACGTTGGATCAGTGATATATTAGTGACCATAACAGTGTATATAAGTGTCTGTCATTGACTTTGTATCTGTAATATATTAGTGACCATAACAGCATACATGTATCTATCATTGACTTTGTATCAGTAATATATTAGTGACCATAACAGTATATATCAGTGTCGATCATTGACTTTGTATCTGTAATATATTAGTTACCATAACAGCATATATGTGTCTATCATTGACTTTGTATCAGTAATATATTAGTGACCATAACAGTATATAAGTGTCTACCATTGACTTTGTATCAGTGATATATTAGTGACCATAACAGTATATATTAGTGTCTATCATTGACTTTGTATCAGTAATATATTAGTGATCATAACAGTATATAAGAGTCTATCATTGACTTTGTATCAGTAATATATTAGTGACCATAACAGCATATATGTGTCTATCATTGACTTTGTATCAGTCATATATTCGTAACCATAACAGTATATATGTGTCTATCATTGACTTTGTGTCAGTGATATATTAGTGACCATAACAGAATGTATAAGTGTATATCATTGACTTTGTATCTGTGATATATTAATGACCATAACAGCATATATGTGTCTATCATTGACTTTGTATCAGTAATATATTAGTGACCTTAACAGTATATATAAGTGTCTATCATTGACTTTGTATCAGTAATATATTAGGGACCATAACAGTATATATAAGTGTCTATCATTGACTTTGTATCAGTGATGTATTAGTGACCATAACAGTATATATGTGTCTATCATTGACTTTGTATCAGTGATATATTAGTGACCATAACAGTATGTATAAGTGTCTATCATTAACTTTGTATCAGTGAAATTTGAGTGACCATAACAGTATATATGTGTCTATCATTGACTTTGTATCAGTAATATATTAGTGACCATCACAGTATATATGTGTCTATCTTTGGCTTTGTATCAACAATATATTAGTGACCATCACAGTATATATGTGTCTATCATTGACTTTGTATCAATAATATATTAGTGACCATAACAGTATATATGTGTCTATCATTGACTTTGTATCAGTAACATATTAGTGACCATAACAGTATGTATAAGTGTCTATCATTAACTTTGTATCAGTGAAATTTGCGTGACCATAACAGTATATATAACTGTCTATCATTGACTTTGTATCAGTGAAATATGAGTGACCGTAACAATATATATAAGTGTGTATCATTGACTTTGTATCAGTGATATATTAGTGACCATAACAGTATATATGTTTATATCATTGACTTTGTATCAGTAATATATTAGTGACCATAACAGCATATATGTGTCTATCAATGACTTTGAATCAGTGATATATTATTGACTATAACAGCATATATGTGTCTACCATTGACTTTGTATCAGAAATATATTAGTGACCATAACAGTATATATAAGTGTCTGTCATTGACTTTGTGTCAGTGATATATTATTGACAATAGCAGTATGTCTAAGTGTCTATCATTGACTTTGTATCAGTAATATATTTGTGACCATAATAGTATATATGTGTCTATCATTGACTTTGTATCAGTGATATATTATTGACAATAGCAGTATGTCTAAGTGTCTATCATTGACTTTGTATCAGTAATATATTAGTGACCATAACAGTATGTGTAAGTGTCTATCATTGACATTGTATCAGTGATATATTCGTGACCACAACAGTATATATGTGTCTATCATTGACTTTGTGTCAGTGATATATTAGTGACCATAACAGTATATATAAGTGTCTATCATTGACGTTGGATCAGTGATATATTAGTGACCATAACAGTGTATATAAGTGTCTATCATTGACTTTGTATCTGTAATATATTAGTGACCATAACAGCATACATGTATCTATCATTGACTTTGTATCAGTAATATATTAGTGACCTTAACAGTATATATAAGTGTCTATCATTGACTTTGTATCAGTAATATATTAGGGACGATAACTGTATATATAAGTGTCTATCATTGACTTTGTATCAGTGATATATTAGTGACCATAACAGTATGTATAAGTGTCTATCATTGACTTTGTATCAGTAATATATTAGGGACGATAACTGTATATATAAGTGTCTATCATTGACTTTGTATCAGTGATATATTAGTGACCATAACAGTATGTATAAGTGTCTATCATTAACTTTGTATCAGTGAAATTTGAGTGACCATAACAGTATATATGTGTCTATCATTGACTTTGTATCAGTGATATATTAGTGACCATAACAGTATATATGTGTCTATCATTGACTTTGTATCAGTAATATATTAGTGACCATCACAGTATATATGTGTCTATCATTGGCTTTGTATCAATAATATATTAGTGACCATAACAGTATATATGTGTCTATCATTGACTTTGTATCAGTAACATATTAGTGACCATAACAGTATGTATAAGTGTCTATCACTAACTTTGTATCAGTGAAATATGAGTGACCGTAACAATATATATAAGTGTGTATCATTGACTTTGTATCAGTGATATATTATTGACAATAGCAGTATGTCTAAGTGTCTATCATTGACTTTGTATCAGTGATGTATTAGTGACCATAACAGTATATATCAGTGTCTATCATTGACTTTGTATCTGTAATATATTAGTGACCATCACGGCAAATATGTGTTTATCATTGTCTTTGTATCAGTAATATATTAGTGACCATAACAGTATGTATAAGTGTATATTATTGACTTTGTGTCAGTGAAATGTGAGTGACCATAACAGTATATATAAGTGTCTATCATTGACTTTGTATCAGTGATATATTAGTGACCATAACAGTATATATATGTGTCTATCATTGACTTTGTGTCAGTGATGTATTAGTGACCATAACAATACATATATGTCTATCATTGACTTTGTATCTGTAACATATTAGTGACCATAACAGCATAAATGTGTCTATCATTGACTTTGAATCAGTGATATATTAGTGACCATAACAGTATATATACGTGACTATCATTGACTTTGTATCAGTGAAATTTGAGTGACCATAACAGTATATGTGTATTTATCATTGACTTTTTATCAGTAATATATTAGTGACCATAATAGCATATATGTGTCTATCATTGACTTTGTATCAGTAATATATTAGGGACGATAACTGTATATATAAGTGTCTATCATTGACTTTGTATCAGTAATATATGTGTGACCATAACGGTATGTCTAACTGTCTATCATTGACTTTGGATCAGTGATATATTAGTCACCATAACAGTATATAGAAGTGTCTATCATTGACTTTGTATCAGTGATATATTAGTGACCATAACAGTATATATATGTGACTATCATTGACTTTGAGTCAGTGAAATTTGAGTGACCATAACAGTATATATGTGTCTATCATTGACTTTGTATCAGTGATATATTAGTGACCATAACGGCATATATGTGTCTATCATTGACTTTGTATCAGTGATATATTAGTGACCATAACAATATATGTGTGTCTATCATTGACTTTGTATCAGTGATATATTAGTGACCATAACAATATATGTGTCTATCATTGACTTTGTATCAGTTATATATTAGTGACCATAACAGTATTTATAAGTGTCTATCATTGACTTTGTATCAGTGATGTATTAGTGACCATAACAGTATATATAAGTGTCTATCATTGACTTTGTATCAGTGATATATACTGTTCTGTTCACTAATATATGTGTCTATCTTTGACTTTGTATCAGTAATATATTAGTGACCATAACAGTATATATGTGTCTATCATTGACTTTTTATCAGAAAAACAAGTGACCATAACAGTATATACAAGTGTCTATCATTGACTTTGTATCAGTGATATATTAGTGACCATAACAGAATACATGTGTCTATCATTGACTTTGTATCAGTAATATATTAGTGACCATAACAGTATATATATGTGACTATCATTGACTTTGTATCAGTGATATATATACTGTTCTGGTCACTAATATATCACTGATACAAAGTGAATGATAGACTCGTGTATATACTGTTATGGCCACTAATATAATTGTCTGTCATTGACTTTGTATCAGTGATATATTAGTGACCATAACAGTATATATAAGTGTCTATCATTCACTTTGTATCAGTGATATATTCGTGACGAAATCAGTATATATAAGTGTCTATCATTGACTTTGTATCAGTAATATATTAGTGACCATAATAGCATATATGTGTCTATCATTGACTTTGTATCAGTAATAAATTAGTGACCATAACAGTATATATGTGTCTATCATTGACTTTGTATCAGTGATATATTAGTGACCATAACAATATATGTGTGTCTATCATTGACTTTGTATCAGTAATATATTAGTGACCATAACAGTATATATATGTGTCTATCATTGACTTTGTATCAGTGATATATTATTGACCATAACAGTATATATATGTGTCTATCATTGACTTTGTATCAGTAATATTTTAGTGACCATAACAGTATATCTAAGTGTCTATCATTGACTTTGTATCAGTAATATATTAGTGGCCCTAACACTATGTTTAAGTGTCTATCATTGACATTGTATTAGTAATATATGAGTGACCATAACAGTATATATAAGTGTCTATCATTGACTTTGTATCAGTAATATATTAGTGACCATAACAGTATATTTGTGTCTATCATTGTCTTTGTATCAGTAATATATAAGTGACCATAACAGTATATATAAATGTCTATCATTGACTTTTTATCAGTAATATATTAGTGACCATAACAGTATATGTGTGTCTATCATTGACTTTGTATCAGTAATATATTAATAACCATAACAGTATATAAGTATCTATCATTGACTTTGTATCAGTGATATATTAGTGACCATAACAGTATGTTTATGTGTCTATCACTGACTTTATATCAGTGATATGTTCGTGATGATAAGAGTATGTAGTAGTGTCTAAAGTAGTGACTATATCAGTGTCGTTCTCAGTAACTGTAATGGTGTTCGTAACATTATTTACAACAGGTACTATTTTATTAGTGTTTATGGCACTGATTACCGCCATAGATGTAAACAGTATCTCTATCATTTTCTATATCTGTGATTGTATGAGTGACTGTAACATTACCTGTAACCGAGCCACTAACAATGACTGCAGCAGTGACCATATCAGCAACTGCAATGCTGTCTACATGAGTGACTATAACAATGTCGACAACATTATCGAGAACACCATCTGTTTCAGTGACTAAAGCAGTCTGTCTGTTCGTGTATGTATTAGAAACTATAACTGAGTCTATAACAGTGTCTTTATCAGTGACTATAATGGTGTCAATGACAGTGCCTATAACAACATCTGTAACAGGTCTATATCATCTTCGAGATCAGTGAATGCATCAGAATCTATATCAGTGTCGAGATCAGTGACTATAACAGTGCCAGGGATACAGGGTTGAGTCCAGCCTCGGGGTTACTCTCTGTGTGAGGTTTGCACGTTCTCCCCGTGTCTGTGTGGGTTTCCTCCGGGTTCTCCGATTTCCTCCCACAGTCCAAAAATGTGCAGGTTAGATGGATTGGCCGTGCTAAATTGTCCCATAGTGTTAGGTGAAAGGGAAGATGTAGGGGAATGGCTCTGGATGGGTTGCTCTTCGGAGTGTTGGTGTGGACTTGTTGGGCCGAAGGGCCTGTTTCCACACTGTAAGTAATCTAATCTAAATTACCGCATAATGTCCAGGGATGTACAGGTTAGGGTGGATTGGCCGTGCTAAATTGTCCCATAGTGCCCAGGGATGTGCAGGTTAGGGTGGATTGGCCATGCTAAATTGTCCCATAGTGCCCAGGGATGTGCAGGTTAGGGTGGATTGGCCATGCTAAATTGTCCCATAGTGCCCAGGGATGTGCAGGTTAGGGTGGATTGGCCATGCTAAATTGTCCCATAGTGCCCAGGGATGTGCAGGTTAGGGTGGATTGGCCATACTAAATTGTCCCATAGTGCCCAGGGATGTGCAGGTTAGGGTGGATTGGCCGTGCTAAATTGTCCCATAGTGCCCAGGGATGTGCAGGTTAGGGGTGGATTGACCATGCTAAATTGTCCCATAGTGCCCAGGGATGTGCAGGTTAGGGGTGGATTGACCATGCTAAATTGTCCCATAGTGCCCAGGGATGTGCAGGTTAGGGTGGATTGGCCATGCTAAATTGTCCCATAGTGTCCAGGGATGTGTAGGTTAGGGTGGATTGGCCATGCTAAATTGTCCCATAGTGCCCAGGGATGTGCAGGTTAGGGTGGATTGGCCGTGCTAAATTGTCCCATAATGTCCAGGGATGTGTAGGTTAGGGTGGATTGGCCATGCTAAATTGTCCCATAGTGCCCAGGGATGTGCAGGTTAGGGTGGATTGGCCATGCTAAATTGTCCCATAGTGTTCAGGGATGTGTAGATTAGGGTGGATTGGCCATGCTAAATTGTTCCATAGTGCCCAGGGATGTGTAGGTTAGGGTGGATTGGCCATGCTAAATTGTCCCATAGTGCCCAGGGATGTGTAGGTTAGGGTGGATTAGCCATGCTAAATTGTCCCATAGTGCCCAGGGATGTGCAGGTTAGGGTGGATTGGCCATGCTAAATTGTTCCATAGTGCCCAGGGATGTGTAGGTTAGGGTGGATTGGCCATGCTAAATTGTCCCATAGTGCCCAGGGATGTGTAGGTTAGGGTGGATTGGCCATGCTAAATTGTCCCATAGTGCCCAGGGATGTGTAGGTTAGGGTGGATTAGCCGTGCTAAATTGTCCCATAGTGCCCAGGGATGTGTAGGTTAGGGTGGATTGGCCATGCTAAATTGTCCCATAGTGCCCAGGGATGTGTAGGTTAGGGTGGATTGGCCATGCTAAATTGTCCCACAGTGCCCAGGGATGTGTAGGTTAGGGTGGATTGGCCATGCTAAATTGTCCCACAGTGCCCAGGGATGTGTAGGTTAGGGTGGATTGGCCATGCTAAATTGTCCCACAGTGCCCAGGGATGTGTAGGTTAGGGTGGATTGGCCGTGCTAAATTGTCCCACAGTGCCCAGGGATGTGTAGGTTAGGGTGGATTGGCTGTGTCGAAGCAAGGTTACGGGAATATGAAGGAAGGATGGGTCTGGGTAAGATGCTTTTCGGAGGGTCGGTATGGACGCGATAAACCAAATGCTTCCATACTCTCGGGATTTTATGATTCCATATATACGTAGTGTATACACCCGTGACCACATCAATGTCAATACCATTTTATAATATCTGTGATTATAAAGGTGTGTATGATAGTTTCTATATCAGTGGATGTAACACTGCCTATAACAGTGACTATCTCTGTGTCTATATCAGTGGATGTAACACTGCCTATAACAGTGACTATCTCTGTGTCTATATCAGTGGATGTAGCACTGCCTATAACAGTGACTCTCTCTGTGTCTATATCGGTGGATGTAACACTGCCTATAACAGTGACTATCTCTGTGTCTATATCAGTGGATGTAACACTGCCTGTAACAGTGACTCTCTCTGTGTCTATATCAGTGGATGTAACACTGCCTATAACAGTGACTCTCTCTGTGTCTATATCAGTGGATGTAACACTGCCTATAACAGTGACTATCTCTGTGTCTATATCAGTGGATGTAACACTGCCTATAACAGTGACTCTCTCTGTGTCTATATCAGTGGATGTAACACTGCCTATAACAGTGACTATCTCTGTGTCTATATCAGTGGATGTAACACTGCCTATAACAGTGACTCTCTCTGTGTCTATATCAGTGGATGTAACACTGCCTATAACAGTGACTATCTCTGTGTCTATATCAGTGGATGTAACAGTGTCAGTAACAAGGACTGTAATACAGTATGTAATTGTGACTCCAACATAATGTCTGTAAAACTGTCAGTAACTGTGCCTATAGTAATGGTTATAATGTTTATATCAGCAATTATAACATTGATATAGATAATGACAATAACTATGACTGTAACAGTGTCTGTAATCCTGTCTGTATCGGTGACTGTAACGTTGTATCTCACAGTGTCTATAACAGTGTCAATAACATTGTATCTCACAGTGTCTACAACAGAGTCTAGCACAGTAATGATAACTCTGTCTATACCAGTGACCATAACAATATCTGCGTCAGTGACTATAACAGTCCATTTAGCATTGTCTGTATCAATGACAATAACCATGTCTATAACAGTGTTGTGATCAATGACAATAACAGTGAATGTATCAATGAATGTATCAGTCACATGTCTATCTCTAACAGCGTGTAAAACTGTCTTTACTAGGGACGACATCAATACTTACTACAGTGTCTAAAACAGTGTCTATTTCATTGACAATAGCAGTAGCTTTAATGGTGCCGACATCACTGTCTCTATCACGGTCTATTATAGTGTTTGGGTCAGTGTATGTATCAGAGACGATAAGGTCATGTGACAGAACCTAAAACAGTGACCATATCAGTTTCTTTCTCAGTTAATATAATGATGTCTACACAGTCTATAACTGTGTCTATGTGAGTTTTGAGAAGATTTGTAGCTCAGGTTGAGGTTCTAGATGTAACAGCACACCGAGTTAGACCCCATGTATCACCCCTTCAGAAAAAGAACAGGAAATGACATCACCACAGGAAATCACCAACTCAAAGAAACTCAAACATATAAATAGAAAGTAGGAATGATGAACAGTGCTTCACCCGGAGGCCCACTGAAGATGTTACCGAGTTCGGTGATGAAATGTCTGGAAATAAACCTTCCAGCTCAGCGAACAAACCTATATCCGGTATTGTGTCTATTTAAATATCAGTATCTACAAGAGCAACTATGTTTACCTGTACCAGTTTCTATATCAGTCTTTATATCATTTTCTATCATTTTCTATAGTGCATTGCATTTCTACAATTGTGTATCATCATTCCCATAACAGTGTGTCAGACAGCACATGCCACAAAATTGTCTACTGAAGTGACTGGCCATGAAGACACCAGCACCACGCTCTTCAGAAGGATAGTCATGTCTCAGGCAGAGATTTCTCCATGTTGACCTTGTAATATTTAAGAACAGCAAACTTGACCTTCTACCTCTTATGTTGGTTTTTCTTTGGTGTAGCATATGATGACTTCTTTCTCTTCTCTTCCAACGCGGGGAGTCTCAGTACAAGAGCAAAGTTGATTCCTTGTGGCTATTATGATCAGAGAATGTATGGCCGTCCTCCAACTGTTTTCCAGCACATAGTGGGGGATTGTCTTCCTTATCCGGAATTTTCGCCATTATGTTTTCAACAACAACAGATGATTCAGCCGATATCAGTGTGTACCACAGCATCTATATCAGTGTGTACCATAGCATCTATATCAGTGTGTACCACAGCATCTATATCAGTGTGTACCACAGCATCTATATCAGTGTGTACCATAGCATCTATATCAGTGTGCACCACAGCATCTATATCAGTGTGTACCACAGCATCTATATCAGTGTGTACCACAGCATCTATATCAGTGTGTATAACAGCATCTATATCAGTGTGTACCACAGCATCTATATCAGTGTGTATAACAGTATCTATATCAGTGTCTATAACAGCATCTATATCAGTGTGTACCACAGCATCTATATCAGTGTACATAACAGCATCTATATCAGTGTCTATAACAGCATCTATATCAGTGTGTACCACAGCATCTATATCAGTGTGTACCATAGCATCTATATCAGTGTGTATAACAGCATCTATATCAGTGTGTACCACAGCATCTACATCAGTGTGTACCATAGCATCTATATCAGTGTGTACCACAGCATCTATATCAGTGTGTATAACAGTATCTATATCAGTGTGTACAACAGGATCTATATCAGTGTGTATAACAGCATCTATATCAGTGTGTATAACAGCATCTATATCAGTGTGTATAACAGCATCTATATCAGTGTCTGTAACAGCATCTATATCAGTGTCTATAACAGCATCTATATCAGTGTCTGTAACAACATCTATATCAGCGTGTATAACTGCATCTATATCAGTGTGTATAACAGAATCTATATCAGTGTCTATAACAGCATCTATATCAGTGTGTATAACAGCATATATATCAGTGTCTATAACAGCATCTATATCAGTGTGTATAACAGAATCTATATCAGTGTCTTTAACAGTATCTATATCAGTGTGTATAACAGAATCTATATTAGTGTGTACAGCAGCATTTATATCAGTGTCTATATAACAGTATCTGTACCAGTGTCTATAACAGCATCTTTATCAGTGTCTATAGCAGTATTTATATCAGTGTCTACAACAGCATCTGTATCAGTATGTATAACAGCATTGATATCAGTGTCTTTAACAGCATCTATTTCAGTGTGTATAGCAGCATCTATATCAGTGTGCATAACAACATCTATGTCAGTGTGTATAACAGCATTTATATCAGTGTCTATAACTGCATCTATATCAGTGTGTATAACAGCATCTATATCAGTGTTTATAACAGCATCTATATCAGTGTCTATAACAGCATCTATATGAGTGTGTATAACAGCATCTATATCAGTGTGTATAACAGCATCTATATCACTTTTTATAACAGCATCAATATAAGTGTCTACAACAGCATCTATATCAGTGTGTACAACAGCATCTATATCAGTGTGTATAACAGCATCTATATCAGTGTCTATAACAGCATCAATGTCAGTGTCTATAACAGCATCTATATCAGTGTCTATAACTGCATCTATATCAGTGTGTATAACAGCATCTATATCAGTGTGTATAACTGCATCTATATCAGTGTGTATAACAGCATCTATATCAGTGTGTATAACTGCATCTATATCAGTGTGTATAACTGCATCTATATCAGTGTGTATAACAGCATCTATATCAGTGTGTATAACAGCATCTATATCAGTGTATATAACAGCATCTATATCAGTGTGTATAACAGCATCTATATCAGTGTGTATAACTGCATCTATATCAGTGTATATAACAGCATCTATATCAGTGTGTATAACTGCATCTATATCAGTGTCTATAATAGCATCTATATCAGTGTGTATAACAGCATCTATATCAGTGTGTATAACTGCATCTATATCAGTGTATATAACAGCATCTATATCAGTGTGTATAACTGCATCTATATCAGTGTCTATAATAGCATCTATATCAGTGTGTATAACTGCATCTATATCAGTGTATATAACAGCATCTATATCAGTGTCTATAACAGCATCTATATCAGTGTCTATAACTACATCTATATCAGTGTGTATAACAGTATCTATATCAGTGTCTATAACAGCATCTATATCAGTGACTGTGACAGTATCTTCGGTAATAGTGCCTTTAACAGTAACGATCCTCATTGTCTACATCTGTGATTGTAACTCTGAATATAACAATGACTATAACAGTGTCTACTTCAGTGACTATTTCAAGGTCGATTTCGGCAGCTATAACAGTATATTTCTGTAATACAACAGTGTCCAAAACAGTGGTTAAACAGTGTGTAAGGTATTGTCTGGAATGATATCTATATAAGTGTTTATATCTGTGTCGATTACAATGTCTGTAACAGTATTTGTGCGTCTAAATCAATATCCATATCAATATCTATAGCAGTGCCTTTATCAATATCTATGTCAGTGTGTAGACAGTGACTATTAACAGTGTCCATGTTAGTGTCTCTCAAAGTGCCTGCAATGATGACCATAATTGTGTCAATCACAGGGTCTATCATGCTGTCCATACCAGTAATTAGAACACTAACTGTCCATATCACTAACTAGAACACTAACTGTCCAGACCAGTAACTAGAACAGTGCCGGGTTCAGCAGCTGACACTGTCTATATCAGTAACTGTAACATTCTCCTTACCTCTGATTATGTAACAGAATCTATGACAGTATCTATAACAGAGTCCATTACAGCAACTATATCAGTGACTGTATCATTGTCCTTAATGGTGAATACATCAGTGTTGATGCCAGCATCTACGACAATGATTTGAACAATCTCAGTAACAGTGTCAATGTCACAGTCTATATCTGTCTCTATATCAGTGACTATAACAGGAATAACAGTGTCTATATCTGTCTCTATAGCAGTGACTAATACAGGAATAACAGTGTCTAGATCTGTCTCTATATCAGTGACTATAACAGGAATAACAGTGTCTATATCTGTCTCTATATCAGTGACTATAACAGGAATAACAGTGTCTATATCTGTCTCTATAGCAGTGACTAATACAGGAATAACAGTGTCTAGATCTGTCTCTATATCAGTGACTATAACAGGAATAACAGTGTCGATATCTGTCTCTATAGCAGTGACTATAACAGGAATAACAGTGTCTATATCTGTCTCTTTCTCAGTGACTGCCACAGGAATTCCAGTGTCTATATCTGACTGTATATCAGTGACTATAACAGGAATAACAGTGTCTATATCTATCTCTATATCAGTGACTGTAACACGAATATCAGTGTCTACATCTGTCTCTATATCAGTGACTATAGCGGGAATAACAGTGTCAATATCTGTCTGTATATCAGTGACTGAAAAAGGAATAACAGTGTTTACATCTGTCTCGAATTCAGTGACTATGACAGGAATAACAGTTTCTAAAGTTGTCTCTATATCAGTGACTGTAACAGGAATAACAGTGTCAATATCTGTCTCTATATCAGTGACTATAACAGGAATAACAGTGTCTATATCAGTCTCTATAGCAGTGACTGTAACAGGAATAACAGTCTCTGTATCTGTCTCTATATCAGTGACTATAACAAGAATAACAGTGTCTATATGAGTCTATATATCAGTGATTGCAACAGAAATAACATTGTCTATATCTGTCTCTATATCAGGGAATATAACAGGAATAACAGTGTCTATATCTGTCTCTATAGCAGTGACGATAAAAGGAATTACAGTGTCTATATCTGTCTCTATTTCAGTGACTATAACAGGAACAACAGTGTCGATATCAGTCTTTATATCAGTGAGTATAATAGGAATAACAGTGTCTATATCTGTCTCTATATCAGTGACTGTAACAGGAATAACAGTGTCTATATCTGTGTCTATTTCAGTGACAATAACTGGAACAACAGTGTCTATATCTGTCTTTATATCAGTGAGTATAACAGAAATAACTGTGTCTTTATCTGTCTCTATATCAGTGACTATAACAGGAATAACAGTGTCTAAAACTGTCTAAATATCAGTGACTGTCACAGGAATAACAGTGTCTATATCTGTCTCTGTATCAGTGACTAACAGGAATAACAGTGTATATATCTGTCTGTATATCAGTGACTGTAACAGGAATAAAAGTGTCTATATCTGTCTCTATTTCAGTGACTATAACAGGAACAACAGTGTCTACATCTGTCTCTATATCAGTGACTGTAACAGGAATATCAGTGTCTATATCTTCCTCTATATCAGAGACTATAACAGGAATAACAGTGTCTACATCTGTCTCTATTTAATTGACTATAACAGGAATAACAGTGACTATGTCTGTCTCTATATCAGTGACTATAACAGGAAAAACAGTGTCAATATCTGTCTCTACATCAGTGACTATAACAGGAATAACAGTGTCTATGTCTGTCTGTATATCAGTGATATTAACAGGAATAACAGTGTCTAAATCTGTCTCTATATCAGTGACTGTAATAGGAATAAGTGTTTAAATCTCTCTTTATCAGTGACAAAAACAAAAATAACAGTGTCTATATCTGTCTCTATTTCAGTGACTATAACAGGAACAACAGTGTCGATATCTGTCTCTATATCCGTGAGTATATCAGGAATAACAGTGTATATATCTGTCTGTATATCAGTGACTGTAACAGGAATAACAGTGTCTATATCTGTCTCTATTTCAGTGACTACAACAGGAATAACTGTGTCTATATCTGTCTATATCAGTGAATGTAACAGGAATAAACTTGTCTCTATCTGTCTCCATTTCAGTGACTGTAACAGGAATAACAGTGTCCATATCTGTCTGTATATTAGTGACTGTAACAGAAATAAAAGTGTCTATATCTCTCTATATCAGTGACTATAACAGGAACAAGAGTGTCTATATCTGTCTATGTATCAGTGACTATAACAGGAATGACAGTGTTATATGTGTCCCTATATCAGTGACTGTCACAGTTATAACAGTTTCTATATCTGTCTCTATATCAGTGAATATAACAGGAGTAACAGTCTCTATAACGGTCTATATATCAGTGACTATAACAGGAATAACATTTTCTATATCTGTCTGTATATCACTGACCATAACAGGAACAACAGTGTCTACATCTGTCACTATATCAGTCACTATTACAGGAATAACAGTGTCTATATCTGTCTCTTTCCCAGTGAATATAACAGGCATAACAGTGTCTATGTCTGTCTCAATATCAGTGACTATAACATGAATAACAGTGTCTTCATCTGTCACTATAACAGGAATAACAGTGTCTATATCTGTCACTTTCTCAGTGACTGCCACAGGAATAACAGTGTCTATATCTGTCTGTATATCAGTGACTATAATAGGAATAACAGTGTCTATATCTGTCTATATCAGTGACTATAACAGATATAACTGTATCTATATCTGTCTCTATATCAGTGACTATAACAGGAATAACAGTGTCTACATCTGTCACTATATCAGTTACTATAACAGGAATAACAGTGTCTGTATCTGCCTGTATATCAGTGACTAGACCAGGAATGACAGTGTCTATATCTGTCTATATCAGTGACTCTAACAGGTATAACTGTATCTATATCTGTCTCTATATCAGTGACTATAACAGGAATAACAGTGTCTATATCTGTTTCTATATCAGTCAGTATAACAGGAATAACAGTGTCTGTATCTGTCTGTATATCAGTGACTAGACCAGGAATGACAGTGTTTATATCTGTCTCTATTTTAGTGACTATAACAGGAACAACAGTGTCGATATCTGTCTGTATATCAGTGACTATAACAGGAATAACAGTGTCTATATCTGTCTCTATATCAGTCACTATAACAGGAATAACAGTGTTTATATCTGTCTCTACATCAGTGACTGTAACAGGAATAACAGTGTCTATATCTGTCTCTACATCAGTGACTATAACAGGAACAACAGTGTCTATATCTGTCTTTATACCAGTGAGTATAACAGGAATAACAGTGTTTATATCTATCTCTATATCAGTGACTGTAACAGGAATAACAGTGTCTATCTCCGTGTCTATATCAGTGACTGCCTGGAATAGCAGTGTCTATATCTGTCTGTATATCAGTGACTGTAACAGGAATAAAAGTATCTATATCTGTCTCTATTTCAGTGACTATAACAGGAATAATAGTGTCTATATCTGTCTCTACATCAGTGACTATAACAGGAATAAAAGTGTCTATATCTGTCTCTACATCAGTGACTATAACAGGAATAATAGTGTCTATATCTGTCTCTACATCAGTGACTGTAACGGGAATAACAGTGTCTAAAACGGTCTATATATCCGTGACAACAACAGCAAAAACAGTGTCTATATCTGTCTCTCTTTCAGTCACTATAACAGGAATAACAGTGTCTATATCTGTCTGTATAGCGGTGACGATAACAGGAATAACAGTGTCTATATCTGTCTCTATTTCAGTGACTACAACAGGAATAACAATGTCTATATCTGTCTGTATATTAGTGACTGTAACAGAAATAAAAGTGTCTATATCTCTCTATATCAGTGACTATAACAGGAACAACAGTGTCTATATCTGTCTATGTATCAGTGACTATAACAGGAATGACAGTGTTATATGTGTCCCTATATCAGTGACTGTCACAGTAATAACAGTTTCTATATCTGTCTCTATATCAGTGACTATAACAGGAATAACAGTGTCTATATCTATCTCTATATCAGTTAATATAACAGGAATAACAGTCTCTATACCGGTCTATATATCAGTGACTATAACAGGAACAACAGTGTCTATATCGGACTCTATATCAGTGAATATAACAGGAATAACAGTGTCTAAAACTGTCTCTATATCAGTGAGCATAACAGGAATAACAGTGTCTATATCTGTCTATGTATCAGTGACTATAACAGAAATAACAGTGTTGTATGTGTCCCTATATCAGTGACTGTCACAGTTATAACAGTTTCTATATCTGTCTATATATCAGTGAATATAACAGGAATAACAGTCTCTATAACGGTCTATATATCAGTGACTATAACAGGAACAACAGTGTCTACATCTGTCACTATATCAGTCACTATTACAGGAATAACAGTGTCTATATCTGTCTCTTTCCCAGTGTATATAACAGGCATAACAGTGTCTATGTCTGTCTCTATATCAGTGACTATAACATGAATAACAGTGTCTTCATCTGTCACTATAACAGGAATAACAGTGTCTATATCTATCTCTATATCAGTGACTGTAACAGGAACAACGTGTCGATATCTGTCTATATCAGTGACTATAACAGGTAGAACTGTATCTATATCTGTCTCTATATCAGTGACTATAACAGGTATAACTGTATGTATATCTGTCTCTATATCAGTGACTATAACAGGAATAACAGTGTTTATATCTGTCTTATTATCAGTCACTATAACAGGAATAACAGTGTCTACATCTGTCACTATATCAGTGACTATAACAGGAATAACAGTGTCTGTATCTGTCTGTATATCAGTGACTAGACCAGGAATGACAGTGTTTATATCTGTCTCTATTTTAGTGACTATAACAGGAACAACAGTGTCGATATCTGTCTGTATATCAGTGACTATAACATGAATAACAGTGTCTTCATCTGTCACTATAACAGGAATAACAGTGTCTATATCTATCTCTATATCAGTGACTGTAACAGGAACAACGTGTCGATATCTGTCTATATCAGTGACTATAACAGGTAGAACTGTATCTATATCTGTCTCTATTTCAGTGACTATAACAGGAACAACAGTGTCTATATCAGTCTTTATATCAGTGTGTGTATAACAGGAATATCAGTGTCTACATCTGTCTCTGTATCAGTGACTATAACAGGAACAACAGTGTCTATATCTGTCCCTATATCAGTGACGAGACCAGAAATAACAGTGGTTTTATCTATCTCTATATCAGTGACTATAACAGGAATAACAGTGTATATATCTGTCTCTATATCAGTGACTACAACAGGAATAACAGTGTCTATGTCTGTCACTATATCAGTGACTGTAACAGGAATAACTGGGTCTATCTCCATGTCTGTCTCGGTGACTACCCGGAATATCAGTGTCTATGTCTGTCTGTATATCAGTTACCGTAACAGGAACAACAGTGTCTATATCAGTCTCTACATCGGTAACTATAACAGGAATAGCAGTGTCTATATCTGTCTCTATATCAGTGACTGTAACAGGAGTAACAATGTCTATATCAGTCTCTACATCAGTAACTATAACAGTAATAACAGTGTCTATATCTGTCTGTATATCAGTGACTGTAACAGGAATAACAGTGTCTATATCTGTCTCTACATCAGTGACTATAACAGTAATAACAGTGTCTATATCTGTCACTATATCAGTGACTATAACAGGAATAACAGTGTCTATATCTGTCTCTATTGCAGTGACTATAACAGGAATAACAGTGGTTTTATCTGTCTCTATATCAGTGACTATAACAGGAATAACAGTGTCTATATCTGTCTCTACATCAGTGACTATAACAGGAATAACAGTGTCTATATCTGTCTCTACATCAGTGACTATAACAGGAATAACAGTGTCTATGTCTGTCACTATATCAGTGACTGTATCAGGAATAACAGTGTCTATATCAGTCGTTAAATCAGTGAATACACCAGGAATAACAGTGTCTATATCTGTCTCTGGATCAGTGACTATAACAGGAATAACAGTGTCTATATCTGTCTCTACATCAGTGACTGTAACAGGAACAACAGTGTCTATATCTGACTCTACATCAGTGACTGTAATAGGAATAACAGTGTCTATATCTTTCTATATATCAGTGACTATAACAGGAATAACAGTGTCTATGTCTGACTCTATATCAGTGACTGTAACAGGAATAACAGTGTCTATATCTGTCTGTATATCAGTGACTATAATAGGAATAACAGTGTCTAAATCAGTCTGTATAGCTGTGACTATAACAGGAATAACAGTGTCTATCTGTCTCTATGCCAGTGACTATAACAGGAATAACAGTGTCTATATCTGTCTGCATAGCTGTGACGATAACAGGAATAACAGTGTCTATATCTGTCTCTATTTCAGTGACTACAACAGGAATAACTGTGTCTATATCTGTCTATATCAGTGAATGTAACAGGAATAAACTTGTCTCTATCTGTCTCCATTTCAGTGACTGTAACAGGAATAACAGTGTCCATATCTGTCTGTATATTAGTGGCTGTAACAGAAATAAAAGTGTCTATATCTCTCTATATCAGTGACTATAACAGGAATTACAGCGTCTATATCTGTCTATGTATCAGTGACTATAACAGGAATGACAGTGTTATATGTGTCCCTATATCAGTGACTGTCACAGTAATAACAGTTTCTATATCTGTCTCTATATCAGTGACTATAACAGGAATAACAGTGTCTGTATCTATCTCTATATCAGTGAATATAACAGGAATAACAGTCTCTATACCGGTCTATATATCAGTGACTATAACAGGAACAACAGTGTCTACATCTGTCTGTATAGCAGTGACGATAACAGGAATAACAGTGTCTATATCGGACTCTATATCAGTGAATATAACAGGAATAACAGTGTCTAAAACTGTCTCTATATCAGTGAGCATAACAGGAATAACAGTGTCTATATCTGTCTATGTATCAGTGACTATAACAGAAATAACAGTGTTATATGTGTCCCTATATCAGTGACTGTCACAGTTATAACAGTTTCTATATCTGTCTCTATATCAGTGAATATAACAGGAATAACAGTCTCTATAACGGTCTATATATCAGTGACTATAACAGGAATAACATTTTCTATATCTGTCTGTATATCAGTGACTATAACAGGAACAACAGTGTCTACATCTGTCACTATATCAGTCACTATTACAGGAATAACAGTGTCTATATCTGTCTCTTTCCCAGTGAATATAACAGGCATAACAGTGTCTATGTCTGTCTCTATGTCAGTGACTATAACATGAATAACAGTGTCTTCATCTGTCACTATAACAGGAATAACAGTGTCTATATCTATCTCTATATCAGTGACTGTAACAGGAATAACGTGTCTGTATCTGTCTGTATATCAGTGACTAGACCAGGAATGACAGTGTCTATATCTGTCTATATCAGTGACTATAACAGGTATAACTGTATCTATATCTGTCTCTATATCAGTGACTATAACAGGAATAACAGTGTCTATATCTATCTCTATATCAGTGAATATAACAGGAATAACAGTCTCTATACCGGTCTATATATCAGTGACTATAACAGGAACAACAGTGTCTACATCTGTCTGTATAGCAGTGACGATAACAGGAATAACAGTGTCTGTATCTGTCTGTATATCAGTGACTAGACCAGGAATGACAGTGTCTGTATGTGTCTCTATTTTAGTATCTGTCACAGGAACAACAGTGTCGATATCTGTCTGTATATCAGTGACTGTAACAGGTTTAAAAGTGTCTATATCTGTCTCTATATCAGTTACTATAACAGGAATAACGGTGTCTATATGTGTCTCTACATCAGTGACTATAACAGGAATAACAGTGTCTATATCTGTCTCTATATCAGTGACTATAACAGGAATAACAGTGTATATATCTGTCTCTATATCAGTGACTATAACAGGAATAACAGTGTCGATATCTGTCTCTATATCAGTGACTATAACAGGAATAACGGTGTCTATATGTGTCTCTACATCAGTGACTATAACAGGAATAACAGTGTCTATATCTGTCTCTATATCAGTGACTATAACAGGAATAACAGTGTATATATCTGTCTCTATATCAGTGACTATAACAGGAATAACAGTGTATATATCTGTCTCTATATCAGTGACTATAACAGGAATAACAGTGTTTATATCTGTCTCTACATCAGTGACTGTAACAGGAATAACAGTGTCTATATCTGTCTCTATATCAGTGACAATAACAGTAATAACAGTGTTTATATCTGTCTCTACATCAGTGACTGTAACAGGAATAACAGTGTCGATATCTGTCTCTATATCAGTGACTATAATAGGAATAACAGTGTTTATATCTGTCTCTACATCAGTGACTATAACAGGAATAACAGTGTATATATCTGTCTGTATATCAGTGACTATAACAGGAATAAAAGTATCTATATCTGTCTCTATTTCAGTGACTATAACAGGAATAATAGTGTCTATATCTGTCTCTACATCAGTGACTGTAACGGGAATAACAGTGTCTAAAACGGTCTATATATCAGTGACAACAACAGCAAAAACAGTGTCTATATATGTCTCTCTTTCAGTCACTATAACAGGAATAGCAGTGTCTATCTGTCTCTGTGCCAGTGACTATAACAGGAATAACAGTGTCTATATCTGTCTGTATAGCTGTGACGATAACAGGAATAACAGTGTCTATATCTGTCTCGACATCAGTGACTGTCACAGTAATAACAGTTTCTATATCTGTCTCTATTTCAGTCACTATAACAGGAATAACAGTGTCTATATCTGTCTCTACATCAGTGACTGTCACAGTAATAACAGTTTCTATATCTGTCTCTATTTCAGTCACTATAACAGGAATAACAGTGTCTATATCTGTCTCTATATCAGTGACTAGACCAGAAATAACAGTGGTTTTATCTGTCTCCACGTCAGTGACTATAACAGGAATAACAGTGTCTAGATCTGTCTCTATTTCAGTGACTGTAACAGGAATAACGAGTCTATATCTGTCTCTATATCAGTGACTGTAACAGGAATAACAGTGTCTATATCTGTATCTATATCAGTGACTGTAACAGAAATAACAGTGTCTCCATCTGTCTCTAATTCAGTGACTATAACAGGAATAACAGTGTCTGTATCTGTCTCGATAGCAGTGACTATAACAGGAATAACAGTGTCTATCTACGTGTCTCTATAGCAGTGAGAATAACAGGAATAACAGTGTCTATATCTGCCTCTATATCAGTGACTGTAACAGGAATAACAGTCTCTATATCTTTGACTATATCAATGACTATAACAGGAATAACAGTGTCTATATCTCTCTCTATTTCAGTGACTATAACAGGAATAACAGTGTCTATATCTGTCTCTTATAGTGACTGATATACAGACAGATATAGACACTGTTATTCCTGTTATAGTGACTGATATAGACACTGTTATTCCTGTATATCTGTCTGTATATCAGTGACTATAATAGGAATAACAGTGTCTAAATCAGTCTGTATAGCTGTGACTATAACAGGAATAACAGTGTCTATATCTGTCTGTATATCAGTGACTGTAACAGGAACAACAGTGTCTATATCTGTCTCTACATCAGTGACTGTAACAGGAATAACAGTGTCTACATCTGTCTCAATATCAGTGACTATAACAGGAATAACAATGTCTATATCCGTGTCTGTATCAGTGACTAACTGGAATAACAGTGTCTATATCTGTCTGTATATCAGTGACTGTAACAGGAATAAAAGTATCTCTATCTGTCTCTATTTCAGTGACTATAACAGGAATAACAGTGTCTATATCAGTCTTTATATCAGTGTGTGTATAACAGGAATATCAGTGTCTACATCTGTCTCTGTATCAGTGACTAGACCAGAAATAACAGTGGTTTTATCTGTCTCTATATCAGTGACTATAACAGGAATAACAGTGTATATATCTGTCTCTATATCAGTGACTATAACAGGAATAACAGTGTCTATGTCTGTCACTATATCAGTGACTGTAACAGGAATAACTGTGTCTATCTCCATGTCTGTCTCGGTGACTACCCGGAATAGCAGTGTCTATGTCTCTCTGTATATCAGTTACCGTAACAGGAACAACATTGTCTATATCAGTCTCTACATCGGTAACTATAACAGTAGTAACATTGTCTATATCTGTCTCTATATCAGTGACTATAACAGTAATAACAGTGTCTATATCTGTCTCTATATCAGTGACTATAACAGGAATAACAGTGTCTATATCTGTCTCTATTGCAGTGACTATAACAGGAATAACAGTGGTTTTATCTGTCTCTATATCAGTGACTATAACAGGAATAACAGTGTCTATATCTGTCTCTACATCAGTGACTATAACAGAAATAACAGTGTCTATATCTGTCTCTACATCAGTGACTATAACAGGAATAACAGTGGTTTTATCTGTCTCTATATCAGTGACTATAACAGGAATAACAGTGTCTATATCTGTCTCTACATCAGTGACTATAACAGGAATAACAGTGTCTATATCTGTCTCTACATCAGTGACTATAACAGGAATAACAGTGTCTATGTCTGTCACTATATCAGTGACTGTATCAGGAATAACAGTGTCTATATCAGTCGTTATATCAGTGAATACACCAGGAATAACAGTGTCTATATCTGTCTCTGGATCAGTGACTATAACAGGAATAACAGTGTCTATATCTGACTCTATATCAGTGACTGTAACAGGAATAACAGTGTCTATATCTGTCTCTATATCAGTGACTGTAACAGGAACAACAGTGTCTATATCTGACTCTACATCAGTGACTGTAACAGGAATAACAGTGTCTATATCTGTCTATATATCAGTGACTTTCACAGGAATAACAGTGTCTATATCTGACTCTATATCAGTGACTGTAACAGGAATAACAGTGTCTATATCTGTCTCGATATCAGTGACTATAACAGGAATAACAGTGTCTATATCTGTCTCTATATCAGTAACTGTAACAGGAATAACAATGTCTATATCCGTGTCTGTATCAGTGACTAACTGGAATAACAGTGTCTATATCTGTCTGTATATCAGTGACTGTAACAGGAATAACAGTGTCTATATCTGTCTCTATTTCAGTGACTATAACAGGAACAACAGTGTCTATATCAGTCTTTATATCAGTGTGTGTATAACAGGAATATCAGTGTCTACATCTGTCTCTGTATCAGTGACTAGACCAGAAATTACAGTGGTTTTATCTGTCTCTATATCAGTGACTATAACAGGAATAACAGTGTATATATCTGTCTCTATATCAGTGACTATAACAGGAATAACAGTGTCTATGTCTGTCACTATATCAGTGACTGTAACAGGAATAACTGTGTCTATCTCCATGTCTGTCTCGGTGACTACCCGGAATAGCAGTGTCTATGTCTGTCTGTTATCAGTGACTGTATCAGGAATAACAGTGTCTATATCTGTCTGTATAGCTGTGACAATAACAGGAACAGCAGTGTCTATATCTGTCTCTATATCAGTGACTGTAACAGGAGTAACAGTGTCTATATCTGTCTCTATATCAGTGACTATAACAGGAATAACAGTGGTTTTGTCTGTCTCTATATCAGTGACTATAACAGGAATAACAGTGTCTATATCTGTCTCTACATCAGTGACTATAACAGGAATAACAGTGTCTGTGTCTGTCACTATATCAGTGACTGTGTCAGGAATAACAGTGTCTATATCAGTCGTTATATCAGTGAATACACCAGGAATAACAGTGTCTATATCTGTCTCTGGATCAGTGACTATAACAGGAATAACAGTGTCTATATCTGTCTCTATATCAGTGACTGTAACAGGAACAACAGTGTCTATATCTGACTCTATATCAGTGACTGTAACAGGAATAACAGTGTCTATATCTGTCTATATATCAGTGACTATAACAGGAATAACAGTGTCTATATCTGACTCTATATCAGTGACTGTAACAGGAATAACAGTGTCTATATCTGTCTATATATCAGTGACTATAACAGGAATAACAGTGTCTATATCTGACTCTATATCAGTGACTGTAACAGGAATAACAGTGTCTATATCTGACTCTATATCAGTGACTATAACAGTAATAACAGTGTCTATATCTGTCTCTGTATCAGTGACTATAACAGGAATAACAGTGTCTATATCTGTCTCTACATCAGTGACTATAACAGGAATAACAGTGTCTATGTCTGTCACTATATCAGTGACTGTATCAGGAATACCAGTGTCTATATCAGTCGTTATATCAGTGAATACACCAGGAATAACAGTGTCCATATCTGTCTCTGGAACAGTGACTATAACAGGAATAACAGTGTCTATATCTGTCTCTATATCAGTGACTATAACAGGAATAACAGTGTCTATATCTGTCTCTACATCAGTGACTATAACAGGAATAACAGTGTCTATATCTGTCTCAATATCAGTGACTATAACAGGAATAACAGTGTCTATATCTGTCTCAATATCAGTGACTATAACAGGAATAACAGTGTCTATATCTGTCTCTACATCAGTGACTATAACAGGAATAACAGTGTCTATATCTGTCTCAATATCAGTGACTATAACAGGAATAACAGTGTCTATATCTGTCTCTATTGCAGTGACTATAACAGGAATAACAGTGTCTATGTCTGTCACTATATCAGTGACTGTATCAGGAATAACAGTGTCTATATCAGTCGTTATATCAGTGAATACACCAGGAATAACAGTGTCTATATCTGTCTCTGGATCAGTGACTATAACAGGAATAACAGTGTCTATATCAGTCTCTATATCAGTGACTGTAACAGGAACAACAGTGTCTATATCTGACTCTATATCAGTGACTGTAACAGGAATAACAGTGTCTATATCTGTCTATATATCAGTGACTATAACAGGAATAACAGTGTCTATATCTGACTCTATATCAGTGACTGTAACAGGAATAACAGTGTCTATATCTGTCAATATATCAGTGACTATAACAGGAATAACAGTGTCTATATCTGACTCTATATCAGTGACTGTAACAGGAATAACAGTGTCTATATCTGACTCTATATCAGTGACTATAACAGTATTAACAGTGTCTATATCTGTCTCTGTATCAGTGACTATAACAGGAATAACAGTGTCTATATCTGTCTCTACATCAGTGACTATAACAGGAATAACAGTGTCTATGTCTGTCACTATATCAGTGACTGTATCAGGAATAACAGTGTCTATATCAGTCGTTATATCAGTGAATACACCAGGAATAACAGTGTCTATATCTGTCTCTGGAACAGTGACTATAACAGGAATAACAGTGTCTATATCTGTCTCTATATCAGTGACTATAACAGGAATAACAGTGTCTATATCTGTCTCTACAGCAGTGACTATAACAGGAATAACAGTGTCTATATCTGTCTCAATATCAGTGACTATAACAGGAATAACAGTGTCTATATCTGTCTCTACATCAGTGACTATAACAGGAATAACAGTGTCTATATCTGTCTCAATATCAGTGACTATAACAGGAATAACAGTGTCTATATCTGTCTCTACATCAGTGACTATAACAGGAATAACAGTGTCTATATCTGTCTCAATATCAGTGACTATAACAGGAATAACAGTGTCTATATCTGTCTCTACATCAGTGACTATAACAGGAATAACAGTGTCTATATCTGTCTCAATATCAGTGACTATAACAGGAACAACAGTGTCTTTGTCTGTCACTATATCAGTGACTATAACAGGAATAACAGTGGTTTTATCTGTCTCTATTGCAGTGACTATAACAGGAATAACAGTGTCTATGTCTGTCACTATATCAGTGACTGTATCAGGAATAACAGTGTCTATATCAGTCGTTATATCAGTGAATACACCAGGAATAACAGTGTCCATATCTGTCTCTGGAACAGTGACTATAACAGGAATAACAGTGTCTATATCTGTCTCTATATCAGTGACTATAACAGGAATAACAGTGTCTATATCAGTCTCGATATCAGTGACTGTAACAGGAACAACAGTGTCTATATCTGACTCTATATCAGTGACTGTAACAGGAATAACAGTGTCTATATCTGTCTATATATCAGTGACTATAACAGGAATAACAGTGTCTATATCTGACTCTATATCAGTGACTGTAACAGGAATAACAGTGTCTATATCTGTCAATATATCAGTGACTATAACAGGAATAACAGTGTCTATATCTGACTCTATATCAGTGACTGTAACAGGAATAACAGTGTCTATATCTGACTCTATATCAGTGACTATAACAGTATTAACAGTGTCTATATCTGTCTCTGTATCAGTGACTATAACAGGAATAACAGTGTCTATATCTGTCTCTACATCAGTGACTATAACAGGAATAACAGTGTCTATGTCTGTCACTATATCAGTGACTGTATCAGGAATAACAGTGTCTATATCAGTCGTTATATCAGTGAATACACCAGGAATAACAGTGTCTATATCTGTCTCTGGAACAGTGACTATAACAGGAATAACAGTGTCTATATCTGTCTCAATATCAGTGACTATAACAGGAATAACAGTGTCTATATCTGTCTCTACAGCAGTGACTATAACAGGAATAACAGTGTCTATATCTGTCTCAATATCAGTGACTATAACAGGAATAACAGTGTCTATATCTGTCTCTACATCAGTGACTATAACAGGAATAACAGTGTCTATATCTGTCTCAATATCAGTGACTATAACAGGAATAACAGTGTCTATATCTGTCTCTACATCAGTGACTATAACAGGAATAACAGTGTCTATATCTGTCTCAATATCAGTGACTATAACAGGAATAACAGTGTCTATATCTGTCTCTACATCAGTGACTATAACAGGAATAACAGTGTCTATATCTGTCTCAATATCGGTGACTATAACAGGAACAACAGTGTCTTTGTCTGTCACTATATCAGTGACTATAACAGGAATAACAGTGGTTTTATCTGTCTCTATTGCAGTGACTATAACAGGAATAACAGTGTCTATGTCTGTCACTATATCAGTGACTGTATCAGGAATAACAGTGTCTATATCAGTCGTTATATCAGTGAATACACCAGGAATAACAGTGTCCATATCTGTCTCTGGAACAGTGACTATAACAGGAATAACAGTGTCTATATCTGTCTCTATATCAGTGACTATAACAGGAATAACAGTGTCTATATCTGTCTCTACATCAGTGACTATAACAGGAATAACAGTGTCTATATCTGTCTCAATGTCAGTGACTATAACAGGAATAACAGTGTCTATATCTGTCTCTACATCAGTGACTATAACAGGAATAACAGTGTCTATATCTGTCTCAATATCAGTGACTATAACAGGAATAACAGTGTCTATATCTGTCTCAATATCAGTGACTATAACAGGAATAACAGTGTCTATATCTGTCTCTACATCAGTGACTATAACAGGAATAACAGTGTCTATATCTGTCTCAATATCAGTGACTATAAAAGGAATAACAGTGTCTATATCTGTCTCTATTGCAGTGACTATAACAGGAATAACAGTGTCTATGTCTGTCACTATATCAGTGACTATATCAGGAATAACAGTGTCTATATCAGTCATTATATCAGTGAATACACCAGGAATAACAGTGTCTATATCTGTCTCTACATCAGTGACTATAACAGGAATAACAGTGTCTATATCTGTCTCAATATCAGTGACTATAACAGGAACAACAGTGTCTTTGTCTGTCACTATATCAGTGACTATAACAGGAATAACAGTGGTTTTATCTGTCTCTATTGCAGTGACTATAACAGGAATAACAGTGTCTATGTCTGTCACTATATCAGTGACTGTATCAGGAATAACAGTGTCTATATCAGTCGTTATATCAGTGAATACACCAGGAATAACAGTGTCTATATCTGTCTCTACATCAGTGACTATAACAGGAATAACAGTGTCTATATCTGTCTCAATATCAGTGACTATAACAGGAACAACAGTGTCTTTGTCTGTCACTATATCAGTGACTATAACAGGAATAACAGTGGTTTTATCTGTCTCTAATGCAGTGACTATAACAGGAATAACAGTGTCTATGTCTGTCACTATATCAGTGACTGTATCAGGAATAACAGTGTCTATATCAGTCGTTATATCAGTGAATACACCAGGAATAACAGTGTCCATATCTGTCTCTGGAACAGTGACTATAACAGGAATAACAGTGTCTATATCTGTCTCTATATCAGTGACTATAACAGGAATAACAGTGTCTATATCAGTCTCTATATCAGTGACTGTAACAGGAACAACAGTGTCTATATCTGACTCTATATCAGTGACTGTAACAGGAATAACAGTGTCTATATCTGTCTATATATCAGTGACTATAACAGGAATATCAGTGTCTATATCTGACTCTATATCAGTGACTGTAACAGGAATAACAGTGTCTATATCTGTCAATATATCAGTGACTATAACAGGAATAACAGTGTCTATATCTGTCTCAATATCAGTGACTATAACAGGAATAACAGTGTCTATATCTGTCTCTACATCAGTGACTATAACAGGAATAACAGTGTCTATATCTGTCTCAATATCAGTGACTATAACAGGAATAACAGTGTCTATATCTGTCTCTACATCAGTGACTATAACAGGAATAACAGTGTCTATATCTGTCTCAATATCAGTGACTATAACAGGAATAACAGTGTCTATATCTGTCTCTACATCAGTGACTATAACAGGAATAACAGTGTCTATATCTGTCTCAATATCAGTGACTATAACAGGAACAACAGTGTCTTTGTCTGTCACTATATCAGTGACTATAACAGGAATAACAGTGGTTTTATCTGTCTCTATTGCAGTGACTATAACAGGAATAACAGTGTCTATGTCTGTCACTATATCAGTGACTGTATCAGGAATAACAGTGTCTATATCAGTCGTTATATCAGTGAATACACCAGGAATAACAGTGTCCATATCTGTCTCTGGAACAGTGACTATAACAGGAATAACAGTGTCTATATCTGTCTCTATATCAGTGACTATAACAGGAATAACAGTGTCTATATCTGTCTCTACATCAGTGATTATAACAGGAATAACAGTGTCTATATCTGTCTCAATATCAGTGACTATAACAGGAATAACAGTGTCTATATCTGTCTCTACATCAGTGACTATAACAGGAATAACAGTGTCTATATCTGTCTCAATATCAGTGACTATAACAGGAATAACAGTGTCTATATCTGTCTCAATATCAGTGACTATAACAGGAATAACAGTGTCTATATCTGTCTCTACATCAGTGACTATAACAGGAATAACAGTGTCTATATCTGTCTCAATATCAGTGACTATAACAGGAACAACAGTGTCTATATCTGTCTCTATTGCAGTGACTATAACAGGAATAACAGTGGTTTTATCTGTCTCTATTGCAGTGACTATAACAGGAATAACAGTGTCTATGTCTGTCACTATATCAGTGACTGTATCAGGAATAACAGTGTCTATATCAGTCGTTATATCAGTGAATACACCAGGAATAACAGTGTCCATATCTGTCTCTGGAACAGTGACTATAACAGGAATAACAGTGTCTATATCTGTCTCTATATCAGTGACTATAACAGGAATAACAGTGTCTATATCTGTCTCTACATCAGTGACTATAACAGGAATAACAGTGTCTATATCTGTCTCAATATCAGTGACTATAACAGGAATAACAGTGTCTATATCTGTCTCTACATCAGTGACTATAACAGGAATAACAGTGTCTATATCTGTCTCAATATCAGTGACTATAACAGGAATAACAGTGTCTATATCTGTCTCTACATCAGTGACTATAACAGGAATAACAGTGTCTATATCTGTCTCAATATCAGTGACTATAACAGGAATAACAGTGTCTATATCTGTCTCTATTGCAGTGACTATAACAGGAATAACAGTGTCTATGTCTGTCACTATATCAGTGACTGTATCAGGAATAACAGTGTCTATATCAGTCGTTATATCAGTGAATACACCAGGAATAACAGTGTCTATATCTGTCTCTGGATCAGTGACTATAACAGGAATAACAGTGTCTATATCTGTCTCTATATCAGTGACTGTAACAGGAACAACAGTGTCTATATCTGACTCTATATCAGTGACTGTAACAGGAATAACAGTGTCTATATCTGTCTATATATCAGTGACTATAACAGGAATAACAGTGTCTATATCTGACTCTATATCAGTGACTATAACAGGAATAACAGTGTCTATATCTGACTCTATATCAGTGACTGTAACAGGAATAACAGTGTCTATATCTGACTCTATATCAGTGACTATAACAGTATTAACAGTGTCTATATCTGTCTCTGTATCAGTGACTATAACAGGAATAACAGTGTCTATATCTGTCTCTACATCAGTGACTTTAACAGGAATAACAGTGTCTATGTCTGTCACTATATCAGTGACTGTATCAGGAATAACAGTGTCTATATCAGTCGTTATATCAGTGAATACACCAGGAATAACAGTGTCTATATCTGTCTCTGGAACAGTGACTATAACAGGAATAACAGTGTCTATATCTGTCTCTATATCAGTGACTATAACAGGAGTAACAGTGTCTATATCTGTCTCTACAGCAGTGACTATAACAGGAATAACAGTGTCTATATCTGTCTCAATATCAGTGACTATAACAGGAATAACAGTGTCTATATCTGTCTCTACATCAGTGACTATAACAGGAATAACAGTGTCTATATCTGTCTCAATATCAGTGACTATAACAGGAATAACAGTGTCTATATCTGTCTCAATATCAGTGACTATAACAGGAATAACAGTGTCTATATCTGTCTCTACATCAGTGACTATAACAGGAATAACAGTGTCTATATCTGACTCTATATCAGTGACTGTAACAGGAATAACAGTGTCTATATCTGACTCTATATCAGTGACTATAACAGTATTAACAGTGTCTATATCTGTCTCTGTATCAGTGACTATAACAGAAATAACAGTGTCTATATCTGTCTCTACATCAGTGACTATAACAGGAATAACAGTGTCTATGTCTGTCACTATATCAGTGACTGTATCAGGAATAACAGTGTCTATATCAGTCGTTATATCAGTGAATACACCAGGAATAACAGTGTCTATATCTGTCTCTGGAACAGTGACTATAACAGGAATAACAGTGTCTATATCTGTCTCTATATCAGTGACTATAACAGGAATAACAGTGTCTATATCTGTCTCTACAGCAGTGACTATAACAGGAATAACAGTGTCTATATCTGTCTCAATATCAGTGACTATAACAGGAATAACAGTGTCTATATCTGTCTCTACATCAGTGACTATAACAGGAATGACAGTGTCTATATCTGTCTCAATATCAGTGACTATAACAGGAATAACAGTGTCTATATCTGTCTCTACATCAGTGACTATAACAGGAATAACAGTGTCTATATCTGTCTCAATATCAGTGACTATAACAGGAATAACAGTGTCTATATCTGTCTCTACATCAGTGACTATAACAGGAATAACAGTGTCTATATCTGTCTCAATATCAGTGACTACAACAGGAACAACAGTGTCTTTGTCTGTCACTATATCAGTGACTATAACAGGAATAACAGTGGTTTTATCTGTCTCTATATCAGTGACTATAACAGGAATAACACTGTCTATGCCTGTCACTATATCAGTGAGTGTAACAGGAATAACTGTGTCTATCTCCATGTCTGTATCGGTGACTACCCGGAATAGCAGTGTCTATGTCTGTCTGTATATCAGTGACTGTATCAGGAATAACAGTGTCTATATCTGTCTGTATAGCTGTGACGATAACAGGAACAGCAGTGTCTATATCTGTCTCTATATCAGTGAGTGTAACAGGAGTAACAGTGTCTATATCAGTCTCTATTTCGGTAACTACAACAGGAATAACAGTGTCTATATCTGTCTCTATATCAGTGACTATAACAGGAATAACAGTGTCTATATCAGTCGTTATATCAGTGAATACACCAGGAATAACAGTGTCTATATCAGTCGTTGTATCAGTGAATACACCAGGAATAACAGTGTCTATATCTGTCTCTACATCAGTGACTATAACAGGAATAACAGTGTCTATATCTGTCTCAATATCAGTGACTATAACAGGAATAACAGTGTCTATATCTGTCTGTATATCAGTGACTATAACAGGAATAACAGTGTCTATATCTGTCTCTACATCAGTGACTATAACAGGAATAACAGTGTCTATATCTGTCTCTATATCAGTGACTGTTACAGGAACAACAGTGTCTATATCTGTCTACATATCAGTGAATACACCAGGAATAACAGTGTCTATATCTGTCTCTGGACCAGTGACTATAACAGGAATAACAGTGTCTATATCTGTCTCTATATCAGTGACTGTATCAGGAATAACAGTGTCTATATCTGACTCTATATCAGTGACTATCACAGGAATAACAGTGTCTATATCTGTCTCTATATCAGTGACTGTATCAGGAACAACAGTGTCTATATCTGACTCTATATCAGTGACTATAACAGGAATAACAGTGTCTCTATCTGACTCTATATCAGTGACTGTAACAGGAATAACAGTGTCTATATCTGTCTATATATCAGTGCCTATAACAGGAATAACAGTATCTATATCTGTCTCTATATCAGTGACTATAACAGGAATAACAGTGTCTATGTCTGTCACTATATCAGTGACTATAACAGGAATAACAGTGGTTTTATCTGTCTCTATATCAGTGACTATAACAGGAATAACAGTGTCTATATCTGTCTCAATATCAGTGACTATAACAGGAACAACAGTGTCTATATCTGTCTCAATATCAGTGACTGTCACAGTAATAACAGTGTCTATGTCTGTCACTATATCAGTGACTATAATAGGAATAACAGTGGTTTTATCTGTCTCTATATCAGTGACTGTAACAGGAGTAACAGTGTCTATATCTGTCTCAATATCAGTGACTATAACAGGAACAACAGTGTTTCTGTCTGTCACTATATCAGTGACTATAACAGGAATAACAGTGTCTATATCTGTCTCTATACCAGTGACTGTAACAGGAACAACAGTGTCTATATCTGACTCTATATCAGTGACTGTAACAGGAATAACAGTGTCTATATCTGTCTATATATCAGTGACTATAACAGGAATAACAGTGTCTATATCTGTCTCTACATCAGTGACTATAACAGGAATAACATTGTCTATATCTGTCTCTACATCAGTGACTATAACAGGAATAACAGTGACTATGTCTGTCACTATATCAGTGACTGTAACAGGAACAACAGTGTCTATGTCAGTCGTTATATCAGTGAATACACCAGGAACAACAGTGTCTATATCTGTCTCTGGATCAGTGACTATAACAGGAATAACAGTGTCTATATCTGTCTCTACATCAGTGACTATAACAGGAATAACAGTGTCTATATCTGTCTCTACATCAGTGACTATAACAGGAATAACAGTGTCTATATCTGTCACTATATCAGTGACTGTAACATGAATAACAGTGTCTATATCTGTCTCAATATCAGTGACTATAACAGGAATAACAGTATCTATATCTGTCTCTATATCAGTGACTATAACAGGAACAACAGTGTCTATGTCTGTCACTATATCAGTGACTATAACAGGAATAACAGTGTCTATATCTGTCTCTATATCAGTGACTGTAACAGGAATAACAGTGTCTATGTCTGTCTCTATATCAGTGACTATAACAGGAACAACAGTGTCTATATCTGTCTCTATATCAGTGACTGTCACAGGAATAACAGTGTCTATATCTGTCTGTATAGCTGTGACGATAACAGGAACAGCAGTGTATATATCTGTCTCTATATCAGTGACTGTAACAGGAGTAACAGTGTCTATATCAGTCTCTACATCGGTAACTATAACAGGAATAACAGTGTCTATATCTGTCTCTATTGCAGTGACTGTAACAGGAATAACAGTGTCTATATCAGTCGTTATATCAGTGAATACACCAGGAATAACAGTGTCTATATCTGTCTCTACATCAGTGACGATAACAGGAATAACAGTGTCTATATCTGTCTGTATATCAGTGACTATAACAGGAATAACAGTGTCTATATCTGTCTCTACATCAGTGACTATAACAGGAATAACAGTGTCTATATCTGTCTCAATATCAGTGACTATAACAGGAATAACAGTGTCTATATCTGTCTCTACATCAGTGACTATAACAGGAATAACAGTGTCTATATCTGTCACTATATCAGTGACTATAACAGGGATAACAGTGTCTATATCTGTCTCAATATCAGTGACTATAACAGGAATAACAGTGTCTATATCTGTCTCTACATCAGTGACTAGAACAGGAATAACAGTGTCTATATCTGTCACTATATCAGTGACTATAACAGGAATAACAGTGTCTATATCTGTCTCTGTATCAGTGACTATAACAGGAATAACAGTGTCTATATCTGTCTCTACATCAGTGACTATAACAGGAATAACAGTGTCTATATCTGTCTCTACAACAGTGACTATAACAGGAATAACAGTGTCTATATCTGTCTCAATATCAGTGACTATAACAGGAATAACAGTGTCTATATCTGTCTCTACATCAGTGACTATAACAGGAATAACAGTGTCTATATCTGTCACTATATCAGTGACTATAACAGGAATAACAGTGTCTATATCTGTCACTATATCAGTGACTATAACAGGAATAACAGTCTCTATATCTGTCTCTACATCAGTGACTGTAACAGGAATAACAGTGTCTATATCTGTCTCAATATCAGTGACTATAACAGGAATAACAGTGTCTATATCTGTCATCTTTTCAGTGACTATAACAGGAACAACAGTGTCTATGTCTGTCACTATATCAGTGACTGTAACAGGAATAACAGTGTCTATATCCGTGTCTGTATCAGTGACTACCCGGAATAGCAGTGTCTCTGTCTTTCTGGATATCAGTTACTGTAACAGAAACAACTGTGTCTGTATCAGTCTTTATATCAGTGTGTATAAGAGGAATAACAGTGTCTATATCTGTCTCTGTATCAGTGACTATAACAGGAATAACAGTGTCTATATCTGTCTATATATCAGTGACCACACCAGGAATAACAGTGTCTATATCTGTCTCTGTATCAGTGACTATAACAGGAATAACAGTGTCTATATCTGTCTATATCAGTGACTGTAACAGGAGAAACAGTGTCTATATCTCTCTCTATTTCAGTGATTATAACAGAAATAACAGTGTCGATATCTGTCTCTACATCGGTAATTATAACTGTAATAACAGTGTCTACATCTGTCTCTGTATCAGTGACTATAACAGGAATAACAGTGTCCATATCTGTCTCTATATCAGTGAATATAACAGGAATAATACTGTAACAGTAACTATATCAGTGTGTTTAACAGCATCTAAATCAGTGTCTATTACCTCATTGATTTCAGTGTGTATAACAGTATCTATATCAATGTGTATAATAGCATCTATATCAGTGTGTATGGCAGCATCTATATGAGTGTCTTAAACAGCATCTATATCACTGTGTATAACAGCATCTATATTAGCGTGTACAGCAGCATTTATATCCGTGTCTATATAACAGCATCTATATCAGTGTCCATAACTGCATCTATGTCAGTGTCTATAACAGCATCTATATCAGTGTGTATAACAGCATCTATGTCAGTGTGTACAACAGCATCAATATCAGTGTGTACAGCAGCATTTTTCTCGGTGTCTATCGAACAGCATCAATATCAATATGTATGACAGCATCTAAATCCGTGTCTATGACTGCATCTATATCAGTGTCCATAACAGCATCTATATCAGTATGTATAACTGCATCTAAATCAGTGTCTATAACTGCATCGATATCAGTGTGTGTAACAGCATCTATATCAGTGTCTATATCTGCATCTCTATCAGTGTGTATAACAGCATCTATATTAGTGTGTACAGCAGCATTTATATCAGTGTCTATATAACAGCATCTATGTCAGTGTGTTTAACAGCATCTATATCAGTGTGTATAACAGCATTTATAACAATGTCTATAACTGCTTCTATATGAATGTGTATAACAGCATCTATATCAGTGTATATAACAGCATCTATATCAGTGTGTATAACCATATCTATATCAGTGTCTATAACTACATCTATATGAATATTTATGACCACATCTATATCAGTGTGTACAACAGCAACTATATTAGTGTGTAGAACCTTATGTATATCAGTGTCTATAACTGCATCTATATCAGTGGGTATGACAGCATCTATATCCGTGTCTATAACAGCATCTATATCAGTGTGTATAGCAGCATCTATATCAGTGTCTATAACAGCATCTATATCAGTGTATATAACAGCATCTATATCAGTGTCTATAATAGCATCTATATCATGTGTATAACAGCATCTATATCAGTGTCTATGATTGCATCTATATCAGTGTGTATAACTGCATCTATATCAGTGTATATAACAGCATCTATATCAGTGTCTATAACAGCATCTATATCAGTGTGTATAACTGCATCTATATCAGTGTGTATAGCAGCATCTATATCAGTGTCTATAACTGCATCTATATCAGTGTGTATAGCAGCATCTATATCAGTGTCTATAACTGCATCTATATCTGTGTATATAACAGCATCTATATCAGTGTGTATAACCATATCTATATCAGTGTGTACAACAGCAACTATATCAGTGTCCATAACTGCATCTATGTCAGTGTGTATAACAGCATCTATATCATTGTGTATAACAGCATCTATATGAATATGTATGACCGCATCTATGTGTGTATATACCAGCATCTATATTGGTGTCTATAAGCACATCTATGTCAGGATGTATAACAGCATGTATATCATTATGTTTAACAGCATCTATGTCAGTGTCTAGGACAACATCTTTATCAGTGTCTATAATAGCATCTATATCAGTGTCTCTTACAGCATCTATATCAGTGTGTATAACAGCATTTATATCAATGTCTATAACTGCTTCTATACGAATGTGTTTAACAGCATCTATATCAGTGTCTATGACTGCATCTATATCAGTGTGTATAACAGCATCTATATCAGTGTCTATAACAGCATCTATATCAGTGTGTATAACAGCAACTATATGAATATGTATAATAGCATCTATATCTGTGTGTATAACAGCATCTATATTGGTGTGTGGAACCGTATCTATATCAGTGTCTATACTGCATCCATATCTGTGTAGAAAACAGCATCTATATCAGTGTCTATAATAGCATCTATATCATGTGTATACCAGCATCTATATCAGTGTCTATGACTGCATCTATATCAGTGTGTATAACTGCATCTATATCTGTGTCTATAACTGCATCTATATCTGTGTATATAACAGCATCTATATCAGTGTCTATAATAGCATCTATATCATGCGTATACCAGCATCTATATCAGTGTCTATGACTGCATCTATATCAGTGTGTATAACAGCATCTATATCAGTGTCTATATCCGCAAATGTATCAGTGTCTATCACTGCATCTATATCAGTGTGTATAACAGCAACTATATTAGTGTGTACAGCAGCATTTATATCAGTGTCTATATAACAGCATATATAGAACATTGAACATAGAACATACAACAATACAGCACAGAATAGGCCCTTTGGCCCACGATGTTGTGCCGAACATCTATCCTAGATTAAGCACCCATCCATGTACCTATCCAATTGCCACTTAAAGGTCGCCAATGATTCTGACTCTACCACTCCCACGGGCAGCGCATTCCATGCCCCCACCACTCTCTGGGTAAAGAACCCACCACTGACATCTCCCCTATACCTTCCACCCTTCACCTTCAATTTATGTCCCCTTGTAACACTCTGTTGTACCCGGGGAAAAAATGTCTGACTGTCTACTCTATCTATTCCTGTGATCATCTTATAAACCTTTATCAAGTCACCCCTCATCCTTCGCCGTTCCAACGAGAAAAGGCCGAGAACTCTCAACCTATCCTCGTACGACCTATTCTCCATTCCAGGTATCATCCTGGTAAATCTTCTCTGCACCCTCTCCAAAGCTTCCACATCTTTCCTATAGTGAGGCGACCAGAACTGCACACAGTACTCACAGTACTCCAAATGTGGCCTAACCAAAGTCCTGTACAGCTGCAACATCACTTCACGACTCTTGAATTCAATCCCTCTGCTAATGAACGCTAATACACCATAGGCCTTCTTACAAGCTCTATCCACCTGAGTGGCAACTTTCAAAGATCTATGTACATAGTCAGGTGGAGGAACAGAGGGATCTTGGGGTCTAAGAACCCTACCGTTAACCCTGTATTCCGCATTCTTATTTGTTCTTCCAAAATGGACAACCTCACACTTGGCAGGGTTGAACTCCATCTGCCACTCCTCAGCCCAGCTCTGCATCATATCTAAGTCCCTTTGCAGCTGACAACAGCCCTCCTCACTGTCCACAACTCCATCAATCTTCGTATCATCTGCAAATTTACTGACCACCCTTCGACTCCCTCATCCAAGTCATTAATAAAAATTACAAACAGCAGAGGACCCAGAACTGATCCCTGCGGAACTCCACTTGTAACTGGGCTCCAGGCTGAATATTTACCATCTACCACCACTCTCTGACTTCGACCGGTTAGCCAGTTTTCTATCCAATTGGCTAAATTTCCCTCTATCCCATGCCTCCTGACTTTCCGCATAAGCCTACCATGGGGAATCTTATCAAATGCCTTACTAAAATCCATGTACACTACATCCACTGCTCTACCCTCATCCACATGCTTGGTCACCTCCTCAAAGAATTCAATAAGACTTGTAAGGCAAGACCTACCCTTCACAAATCCGTGCTGGCTGTCCCTAATCAAGCAGTGTCTTTCCAGATACTCATAAATCCTAGCCCTCAGTGCCCTTTCCATTACTGTGCCTACCACAGAAGTAAGACTAACTGGCCTGTAATTCCCGGGGTTATCCCTATTCCCTTTTTTGAACAGGGGCACAACATTCACCACTCTCCAGTCCCCTGGTACCACCCCCGTTGACAGTGAAGACGAAAAGATCATTGCCAACGGTACTGCAATTTCCTCTCTTGCTTCCCACATAATCCTAGGATATATCCCGTCAGGCCCGGGGGACTTGTCTATCCTCAAGTTGTTCAAAATGTCCAACACATCTTCCTTCCTAACAAGTATCTCCTCTAGCTTACCAGTCCGTTTCACACTCTCCTCTTCAATAATACGGTCCCTCTCATTCGTAAATACTGAAGAAAAGTACTCATTCAAGACCTCTCCTATCTCTTCCGACTCAATACACAGTCTCCCACTACTGTCCTTGATCGGACCTACCCTCGTTCTCGTCATTCTCATGTTTCTCAGATACGCATAAAATACCTTGGCGGATAGGATCAAGGATAACCCCAAGGATTTTTTATGCCCTCTCTTAGCTCTCCTAATCCCTTTCTTCAGGTCCCTTCTGGCTATCCTGTATCCCTCCACTGCTCTGTCTGAACCCTGTTTCCTCAACCTTATGTAAGCCTCCTTCTTCCTCTTTACTAGACATTCAACCTCCCTCGTCAACCAAGGTTCCCTCACACGACCATCTCTTTCCTGCCTGACAGGTACATACATGTCAAGGACACGTCGTATCTGCTTCTTGAAAAAGTTCCACATTTCCACCACATCCTTCCATGACAGCCTATGCTCCCAACTTATGCTCCTCAGATCTTGTCTTACAGTATTGTAATTTTCCTTCCCCCAATTGTAAATCCTACCCTGTTGCACGCACCTATCTCTCTCCATAACCAAGGTGAAAGTCACAGAATTGTGGTCACCGTCACCAAAATATTCACCCACTAACAAGCCCATCACTTGTCCCGGTTCATTACCAAGTACCAAATCCAATATGGCCTCCCCTCTGGTCGGACAATCTACATACTAAGTTAGAAAAGCTTCCTGGACACACTGCACAAACACCACCCGACCAATCTACTTGATCTAAAGAGCTTCCAATCAATATTTGGGAAGTTGAAGTCGCCCATGACTACGACCATGTGGCTTCTGCACCTTTCCAAAATCTGTTTCCCAATCTGTTCCTCCACATCTCTGTTGCTATTGGGGGGCCTATAGTAAACACCCAACAAGGTGACTGCACCTTTCCTATTTCTGACTTCAGCCCATACTACCTCCACAGGCAGATCCCGCTCGAACTTCCTTTCTGCAGCCGTTATACTATTTCTAATTAGCAATGCCACCCCCCCTCCCCTCCTTTTTTACCACCCTCCCTATCACTGATAGATATAGATGCAGTTATGGACGCTGATATATATATATCCTGTTATATAGACACTGATATAAATGCTGCTGTACACACTAATATAGATGCTGTTATACACACTGATTTGGATGCAGTTACAGACACTGATATAGATCCTGTTTTACACACTGATAGAGATAGATGCAATTATGGACACTGATATAGATGCTGTTATATACACATATCAGTGTGTATAACCATATCTATATCAGTGTCTATAACTACATCTATATTAATATGTATGACAGCATCAATATCAGTGTCTACAACAGCATCTATATCAGTGTCAATAACAGCATCTATATCAGTGTGTATAACAGTATCTATATCAGTGTCTATATCCGCAAATATATCAGTGTCTGTCGCTGCATCTATATCAGTGTGTATAGCAGCATCTATATCAGTGTCTATAACAGCATCTATATCAGTGTGTATAACTGCATCTATATCAGTGTGTATAACAGCATCTATATGTTGTGTATAACTGCATCTATATCAGTGTCTATATCCGCAAATACATCAGTGTCTATCGCTGCATCTATATCAGTGTCTATAACAGCATCAATATCAGTGTATATAACTGCATCTATATCAGTGTGTATAACCAGATCAATATCAGTGTCTATAACTGCATCTATATCAGTGTGTAAAACAGCATCTATATCAGTGTCTATAACTGCATCTATATCAGTATGTATAACTGCATCTATATCAATGTATGTAACAGCATCTATATCAGTGTGTATAACAGTATCTATATCAGTGTCTATAACTGCATCTATATCAGTATGTATAACTGCATCTATATCAATGTATGTAACAGCATCTATATCAGTGTGTATAACAGTATCTATATCAGTGTCTATAACTGCATCTATATCAGTGTATATAACTGCATCTATATCAATGTATGTAACAGCATCTATATCAGTGTGTATAACAGTATCTATATCAGTGTCTATAACTGCATCTATATCAGTGTCTATAACTGCATCTATATCAATGTATGTAACAGCATCTATATCAGTGTGTATAACTGCATCTATATCAGTGTCCATAACTGCATCTATATCAGTGTGTATAACTGCATCTATATCAATGTATGTAACAGCATCTATATCAGTGTATATAACAGCATCTATATCAGTGTCTATCACTGCATCTATATCAGTGTCTATAATAGCATCTATATCAGTGGATATGACTGCATCTATATCAGTGTGTATAACAGCATCTATATCAGTGTCTATATCCGCAAATATATCAGTGTCTATCACTGCATCTATATCAGTGTCTATAACAGCATCTATATCAGTGTCTATAACTGCATCCATATCAGTGTATATAACTGCATCTATATCAGTGTGTATAACCATATCAATATCAGTGTCTATAACTGCATCTATAACAGTGTGTAAAACAGCATCTATATCAGTGTCTATAACTGCATCTATATCAGTATGTATAACTGCATCTATATCAGTGTCTATAACTGCATCTATATCAGTGTGTAAAACAGCATCTATATCAGTGTCTATAACTGCATCTATATCAGTATGTATAACTGCATCTATATCAATGTATGTAACAGCATCTATATCAGTGTGTATAACAGTATCTATATCAGTGTCTATAACTGCATCTATATCAGTATGTATAACTGCATCTATATCAATGTATGTAACAGCATCTATATCAGTGTGTATAACAGTATCTATATCAGTGTCTATAACTGCATCTATATCAGTGTATATAACTGCATCTATATCAGTGTGTATAACCAGATCAATATCAGTGTCTATAACTGCATCTATATCAGTGTGTAAAACAGCATCTATATCAGTGTCTATAACTGCATCTATATCAGTATGTATAACTGCATCTATATCAATGTATGTAACAGCATCTATATCAGTGTGTATAACAGTATCTATATCAGTGTCTATAACTGCATCTATATCAGTATGTATAACTGCATCTATATCAATGTATGTAACAGCATCTATATCAGTGTGTATAACAGTATCTATATCAGTGTCTATAACTGCATCTATATCAGTGTCTATAACTGCATCTATATCAATGTATGTAACAGCATCTATATCAGTGTGTATAACAGTATCTATATCAGTGTCTATAACTGCATCTATATCAGTGTCTATAACTGCATCTATATCAATGTATGTAACAGCATCTATATCAGTGTGTATAACTGCATCTATATCAGTGTCCATAACTGCATCTATATCAGTGTGTATAACTGCATCTATATCAATGTATGTAACAGCATCTATATCAGTGTATATAACAGCATCTATATCAGTGTCTATCACTGCATCTATATCAGTGTCTATAATAGCATCTATATCAGTGGATATGACTGCATCTATATCAGTGTGTATAACAGCATCTATATCAGTGTCTATATCCGCAAATATATCAGTGTCTATCACTGCATCTATATCAGTGTCTATAACAGCATCTATATCAGTGTCTATAACTGCATCCATATCAGTGTATATAACTGCATCTATATCAGTGTGTATAACCATATCAATATCAGTGTCTATAACTGCATCTATAACAGTGTGTAAAACAGCATCTATATCAGTGTCTATAACTGCATCTATATCAGTATGTATAACTGCATCTATATCAGTGTCTATAACTGCATCTATATCAGTATGTATAATTGCATCTATATCAGTGTATATAACCATATCTATATCAGTGTCTATAACTGCATCTATATTAATATGTATGACAGCATCAATATCAGTGTGTACAACAGCATCTATATCAGTGTCTATAACAGCATCTATATCAGTGTGTATAACTGCATCTCTATCAGTGTCTATAACAGCATCTATATCAGTGTGTCTAACAGTATCTATATCAGTGTCTAGAACAGCATCTATATCAGTGTCGATAATAGCATCTATATCAGTATATATAACTGCATCTATATCAGTGTGTATAGCAGCATCTATATCAGTGTCTATAACAGCATCTATATCAGTGTGTATAACCATATCTATATCAGTGTGTGTAACTGCATCTATATCAGTGTGTATAACAGTATCTATATCAGTGTCTATAACTACATCTATATCAGTGTCTATAACTACATCTATATCAGTGTATATAACAGCATCTATATCAGTGTGTATAACAGCATCTATATCAGTGTGTATAACTGCATCTATATCAGTGTCTATAACAGCATCTATATCAGTGTATATAACAGCATCTATATCAGTGTGTATAACCATATCTATATCAGTGTCTATAACAGCATCTACATCAGTGTCTCTAACAGTATCCATATCAGTGTGCATAACAACTTCTATATCAGTGTGTATAACAGCACCTATATCATTGTGTAAATTAGTTTCTATATCAGTGTCTATAACAGCAACTATATCAGTGTCTATCACAGCATCTATATCAGTGTGTCTAACAGCATCTGTATCAGTGTCTATAACTGCATCTATATCAGTGTATATAACAGCATCTATATCAGTGTGTATAGCAGCATCTATATCAGTGTCCATAACTGCATCTATATCAGTGTGTATAACTGCATCTATATCAATGTATGTAACAGCATCTATATCAGTGTATATAACAGCATCTATATCAGTGTCTATCACTGCATCTATATCAGTGTCTATAATAGCATCTATATCAGTGGATATGACTGCATCTATATCAGTGTGTATAACAGCATCTATATCAGTGTCTATATCCGCAAATATATCAGTGTCTATCACTGCATCTATATCAGTGTCTATAACAGCATCTATATCAGTGTCTATAACTGCATCCATATCAGTGTATATAACTGCATCTATATCAGTGTGTATAACCATATCTATATCAGTGTCTATAACTGCATCTATAACAGTGTGTAAAACAGCATCTATATCAGTATGTATAACTGCATCTATATCAGTGTCTATAACAGCATCTACATCAGTGTCTCTAACAGTATCCATATCAGTGTGCATAACAACTTCTATATCAGTGTGTATAACAGCACCTATATCATTGTGTATAATAGTTTCTATATCAGTGTCTATAACAGCAACTATATCAGTGTCTATCACAGCATCTATATCAGTGTGTCTAACAGCATCTGTATCAGTGTCTATAACTGCATCTATATCAGTGTATATAACAGCATCTATATCAGTGTGTATAGCAGCATCTATATCAGTGTCTATAACAGCATCTATATCAGTGTCTATAATAGCATCTATATCAGTGTATTTAACAGTATATATATCAGTGTCTATAGCAGCATCTATATCAGTGTCTATAATAGCATCTATATCAGTGTATTTAACAGTATCTATATCAGTGTCTATAACAGCATCTATATCAGCGTCTATAACTACATCTATATCAGTGTGTATAACAGCATCTATATCAGTGTCTATAATAGCATCAATATCAGTGTATATAACAGCATATATATCAGTGTGTATAACAGCATCTATATTAGTGTGTATAACTGCATCTATATCAGTGTATATAACAGCATCTATATCAGTGTCTATATCCGCAAATATATCAGTGTCTATCGCTGCATCTATATCAGTGTCTATAACTGCATCCATATCAGTGTATATAACAGTATCTATATCAGTGTATATAACAGCATCTATATCGTGTCTATATCCGCAAATATATCAGTGTCTATCACTGCATCTATATCAGTGTCTATAATAGCATCAATATTAGTGTATATAACTGCATCTATATCAGTGTGTATAACCATATCTATATCAGTGTCTATAACAGCGTCTATATCAGTGTGTATAACAGCATCTATATCAGTGTATATAACAGCATCTATATCAGTGTCTATAACTGCATCTATATTAGTGTATATAACAGCATCTATATCAGTGTCTATAACTGCATCTATATCAATGTATGTAACAGCATCTATATCAGTGTGTATACCAGTATCTATATCAGAGTATATAACAGCATCTATATCAGTGTGTATAACAGCATCTATATGTTGTGTATAACTGCATCTATATCAGTGTGTATAACTGCATCTATATCAGTGTGTATAACAGCATCTATATCAGTGTCTATATCCGCAAATATATCAGTGTCTATCGCTGCATCTATATCAGTGTCTATAACAGCATCTATATCAGTGTCTATAACTGCATCCATATCAGTTTATATAACAGTATCAATATCAGTGTCTATAACTGCCTCTATATCAGTGTGTATAACAGGATCTATATTAGTGTGTATAACAGGATCTATATCAGTGTGTATAACAGCATCTATATCAGTGTGTATAACAGCATCTATATCAGTGTCTATAACAGCATCTACATCAGTGTGTATAGCAGCATCTATATCAGTGTCGCTAACAGTATCCATATCAGTGTGCATAACAACTTATATATCAGTGTGTATAACAGCACCTATATCATTGTGTGTAACAGTTTCTATATCAGTGTCTATAACAGCAACTATATCAGTGTCTATCACAGCATCTATATCAGTGTGTCTAACAGCATCTGTATCCGTGTCTATAACTGCATCTATATCAGTGTATATAACAGCATCTATATCAGCGTCTATATCCGCAAATATATCAGTGTCTATCGCTGCATCTATATCAGTGTGTATAGCAGCATCTATATCACTGTCTATAACAGCATCTATATCAGTGTCTATATCCGCAAATATATCAGTGTATATAACAGCATCTATATCAGTGTGTATAGCAGCATCTATATCAGTGTCTATAACTACATCAATATCACTGTCTATAACAGCATCTATATCAGTGTCTATAATAGCATCTATATCAGTGTGGATAACTGCATCTATATCAGTGTGTATAACTGGATCTATATCAGTGTGTATAACAGCATCTATATCAGTGTATATAACTGCATCTATATCAGTGTCTATAACAGCATCTATATCACTGTCTATAACAGCATCTATATCAGTGTCTATAATAGCATCTATATCAGTGTATATAACAGCATCTATATCAGTGTGTATAACCATATCTATATCAGTGTTTATAACTACATCTATATCAGTGTGTACAACAGCATCTATATCAGTGTGTATAACCGTATCTATATCAGTGTCTATAACTACATCTACATGAATATGTATGACCGCATCTATATCAGTGTATACAACAGCATCTATATTAGTGTGTGGAACCATATCTGTATCAGTGTGTATAACCGCATCTATATCAGTGTGTATAACAGCATCTATATTAGTGTATACAGCAGCATTTATATCAGTGTCTATATAACAGCATATATATATCAGTGTCCATAACTGCATCTGTATCTGTGTGTATAACAGCATCTATATCAGTGTCTATAACTGCATCTATATGAATATGTATAACAGCATCTATATCAGTGTCTAAAGCAGCAACTATATCAGTGTCTATCACTGCATCTATATCAGTGTCTATAACAGCATCTATATCAGTGTCCATAACTGCATCTGTATCTGTGTGTATAACAGCATCTATATCAGTGTCTATAACTGCATCTATATGAATATGTATAACAGCATCTATATCAGTGTCTAAAGCAGCATCTATATCAGTGTCTATAACAGCATCTATATCAGTGTGTATAACCATATCTATATCAGTGTCTATAACTGCATCTATATCAGTGTCTATAACAGCATCTATATCAGTGTATATAACAGCATCTATATCAGTGTGTATAGCAGCATCTGTATCACTGTCTAGAATAGCATCTATATCAGTGTCTATAACTGCATCTATATCAGTGTATATAACAGCATCTATATCAGCATCTATATCAGTGTGTATAACCATATCTATATCAGTGTTTATAGCTACATCTATATCAGTGTGTACAACAGCATCTATATCAGTGTGTATAACCGTATCTATATCAGTGTCTATAACTACATCTATATCAGTGTCTATAACAGCATCTATATCAGTGTACATAACAGCATCTATATCAGTGTGTATAGCAGCATCTATATCACTGTCTATAATAGCATCTATATCAGTGTCTATAACTGCATCTATATCAGTGTATATAACAGCATCTATATCAGCATCTATATCAGTGTGTATAACCATATCTATATCAGTGTGTACAACAGCATCTATATCAGTGTGTATAACAGTATCTATATCAGTGTCTATAACTACATCTATATCAGTGTATATAACAGCATCTATATCAGTGTGTATAACAGCATCTATATCAGTGTCTATATCCGCAAATATATCAGTGTCTATCGCTGCATCTATATCAGTGTCTATAACAGCATCTATATCAGTGTCTATAAATGCATCTATATCAGTGTCTATAACAGCATCTATATCAGTGTATATAACAGCATCTATATCAGTGTGTATAACCATATCTATATCAGTGTCTATAACTGCATCTATATCAGTGTGTATAACAGCATCTATATCAGTGTGTGTAACTGCATCTATATCAGTATGTATAACTGCATCTATATCAGTGTATATAACAGCATCTATATCAGTGTGTCTAACAGTATCTTTATCAGTGTCTATAACAGCATCTATATCAGTGTGTATAACAGCATCTATATCAGTGTATTTAACAGTATCAATATCAGTGTCTATAACTGCATCTATATCAGTGTGTATAACAGGATCTATATTAGTGTGTATAACAGGATCTATATCAGTGTGTATGACAGCATCTATATCAGTGTGTATAACAGCATCTATATCAGTGTCTATAACAGCATCTACATCAGTGTGTATAGCAGCATCTATATCAGTGTCTCTAACAGTATCCATATCAGTGTGCATAACAACTTCTATATCAGTGTGTATAACAGCACCTATATCATTGTGTGTAACAGTTTCTATATCAGTGTCTATAACAGCAACTATATCAGTGTCTATCACAGCATCTATATCAGTGTGTCTAACAGCATCTGTATCCGTGTCTATAACTGCATCTATTCAGTGTATATAACAGCATCTATATCAGTGTCTATATCCGCAAATATATCAGTGTCTATCGCTGCATCTATATCAGTGTGTATAGCAGCATCTATATCACTGTCTATAACAGCATCTATATCAGTGTCTATATCCGCAAATATATCAGTGTATATAACAGCATCTATATCAGTGTGTATAGCAGCATCTATATCAGTGTCTATAACAGCATCTATATCAGTGTCTATAATAGCATCTATATCAGTGTGGATAACTGCATCTATATCAGTGTGTATAACTGGATCTATATCAGTGTGTATAACAGCATCTATATCAGTGTCTATAATAGCATCTATATCACTGTCTATAACAGCATCTATATCAGTGTCTATAATAGCATCTATATCAGTGTATATACCAGCATCTATATCAGTGTGTATTACCATATCTATATCAGTGTTTATAACTACATCTATATCAGCGTGTACAACAGCATCTATATCAGTGTGTATAACAGTATCTATATCAGTGTCTATAACTACATCTATATCAGTGTCTATAACTACATATATACACTGATATAGAACAGCATCTATATCAGTGTGTATAGCAGCATCTATATCAGTGTTTATAACAGCATCTATATCAGTGTCTATAATAGCATCTATATCAGTGTGTATAGCAGCATCTATATCAGTGTGGATAACTGCATCTATATCAGTGTGTATAACTGGATCTATATCAGTGTATATAACTGCATCTATATCACTGTCTATAACAGCATCTATATCAGTGTCTATAATAGCATCTATATCAGTGTATATAACAGCATCTATATCAGTGTGTATAACCATATCTATATCAGTGTCTATAACTGCATCTATATCAGTGTATATAACTGCATCTATATCAGTGTGTATAACCGTATCTATATCAGTGTCTATAACTACATCTACATGAATATGTATGACCGCATCTATATCAGTGTATACAACAGCATCTATATTAGTGTGTGGAACCATATCTATATCAGTGTGTATAACCATATCTATATCAGTGTTTATAACTACATCTATATCAGTGTGTACAACAGCATCTATATCAGTGTGTATAACAGTATCTATATCAGTGTCCATAACTGCATCTGTATCTGTGTGTATAACAGCATCTATATCAGTGTCTATAACTGCATCTATATGAATATGTATAACAGCATCTATATCAGTGTCTAAAGCAGCAACTATATCAGTGTCTATCACTGCATCTATATCAGTGTCTATAACTGCATCTATATGAATATGTATAACAGCATCTATATCACTGTCTATAATAGCATCTATATCAGTGTCTATAACTGCATCTATATCAGTGTATATAACAGCATCTATATCAGCATCTATATCAGTGTGTATAACTACATCTATATCAGTGTGTACAACAGCATCTATATCAGTGTGTATAACAGTATCTATATCAGTGTCTATAACTACATCTATATCAGTGTATTTAACAGCATCTATATCAGTGTGTATAACAGCATCTATATCAGTGTCTATATCCGCAAATATATCAGTGTCTATCGCTGCATCTATATCAGTGTCTATAACAGCATCTATATCAGTGTGTATAACCATATCTATATCAGTGTCTATAACTGCATCTATATCAGTGTGTATAACAGCATCTATATCAGTGTGTGTAACTGCATCTATATCAGTATGTATAACTGCATCTATATCAGTGTCTATAACAGCATCTATATCAGTGTGTCTAACAGTATCTATATCAGTGTCTATAACAGCATCTATATCAGTGTGTATAACAGCATCTATATCAGTGTATTTAACAGTATCAATATCAGTGTCTATAACTGCATCTATATCAGTGTGTATAACAGGATCTATATTAGTGTGTATAACAGGATCTATATCAGTGTGTATAACAGCATCTATATCAGTGTGTATAACAGCATCTATATCAGTGTCTATAACAGCATCTACATCAGTGTGTATAGCAGCATCTATATCAGTGTCTCTAACAGTATCCATATCAGTGTGCATAACAACTTCTATATCAGTGTGTATAACAGCACCTATATCATTGTGTGTAACAGTTTCTATATCAGTGTCTATAACAGCAACTATATCAGTGTCTATCACAGCATCTATATCAGTGTGTCTAACAGCATCTGTATCAGTGTCTATATCCGCAAATATATCAGTGTCTATCGCTGCATCTATATCAGTGTGTATAGCAGCATCTATATCACTGTCTATAACAGCATCTATATCAGTGTCTATATCCGCAAATATATCAGTGTATATAACAGCATCTATATCAGTGTGTATAGCAGCATCTATATCAGTGTCTATAATAGCATCTATATCAGTGTGGATAACTGCATCTATATCAGTGTGTATAACTGGATCTATATCAGTGTGTATAACAGCATCAATATCAGTGTCTATAATAGCATCTATATCAGTGTATATAACTGCATCTATATCAGTGTCTATAACAGCATCTATATCACTGTCTATAACAGCTTCTATATCAGTGTCTATAATAGCATCTATATCAGTGTATATACCAGCATCTATATCAGTGTGTATTACCATATCTATATCAGTGTGTACAACAGCATCTATATCAGTGTGTATAACAGTATCTATATCAGTGTCTATAACTACATCTATATCAGTGTCTATAACTACATATATACACTGATATAGAACAGCATCTATATCAGTGTGTATAGCAGCATCTATATCAGTGTTTATAACAGAATCTATATCAGTGTCTATAATAGCATCTATATCAGTGTGTATAGCAGCATCTATATCAGTGTGGATAACTGCATCTATATCAGTGTGTATAACTGGATCTATATCAGTGTATATAACTGCATCTATATCAGTGTCTATAACAGCATCTATATCAGTGTCTATAACAGCATCTATATCAGTGTCTATAATAGCATCTATATCAGTGTGGATAACTGCATCTATATCAGTGTGTATAACTGGATCTATATCAGTGTATATAACTGCATCTATATCAGTGTCTATAACAGCATCTATATCAGTGTCTATAATAGCATCTATATCAGTGTATATAACAGCATCTATATCAGTGTGTATAACCATATCTATATCAGTGTCTATAACTGCATCTATATCAGTGTATATAACTGCATCTATATCAGTGTGTATAACCGTATCTATATCAGTGTCTATAACTACATCTACATGAATATGTATGACCGCATCTATATCAGTGTATACAACAGCATCTATATTAGTGTGTGGAACCATATCTGTATCAGTGTGTATAACCGCATCTATATCAGTGTGTATAACAGCATCTATATTAGTGTATACAGCAGCATTTATATCAGTGTCTATATAACAGCATTTATATATCAGTGTCCATAACTGCATCTGTATCTGTGTGTATAACAGCATCTATATCAGTGTCTATAACTGCATCTATATGAATATGTATAACAGCATCTATATCAGTGTCTAAAGCAGCAACTATATCAGTGTCTATCACTGCATCTATATCAGTGTCTATAACAGCATCTATATCAGTGTCCATAACTGCATCTGTATCTGTGTGTATAACAGCATCTATATCAGTGTCTATAACTGCATCTATATGAATATGTATAACAGCATCTATATCATTGTCTAAAGCAGCAACTATATCAGTGTATATAACAGCATCTATATCAGTGTGCATAACAGCATCTGAATCCGTGTCTACAATAGTAACTATATCAGTGTGCTCAACAGAATCTATACCAGTGTCCATTACAGCATCGATTTCAGTGTCTATGGCAGTATCCATATCAGTGTCTATAACTGCATCTATATCAGTGTGTATAAATACATGTATATCAGAGTCTATAACTACATGTATATCAGAGTCTATAATAGCATCTATATCAGTGTCTATAACAGCATCTATATCAGTGTCTATAACTACATGTATATCAGAGTCTATAACAGCATCTATATCAGTGTCTATAACTACATCTATATCAGTGTATATAACTGCATCTGTATCTGTGTGTATAACAGCATCTATATCAGTGTCTATAACTGCATCTATATGAATATGTATAACAGCATCTATATCAGTGTCTAAAGCAGCATCTATATCAGTGTCTATAACAGCATCTATATCAGTGTGTATAACAGCATCTATATCAGTGTCTATAACTGCATCTATATTAGTGTGTATAACAGCATCTATATCAGTGTCCATAACAGCATCTATATCAGTGTATTTAACAGTATCTATATCAGTGTCTATAACAGCATCTATATCAGTGTGTATAACAGCATCTATATCAGTGTGTATAACAGCATCTATATCAGTGTCTATAACTGCATCTATATCAGTGTGTATAACAGGATCTATATTAGTGTGTATAACAGGATCTATATCAGTGTGTATAACAGCATCTCTATCAGTGTGTATAGCAGCATCTATATCAGTGTCTCTAACAGTATCCATATCAGTGTGTATAACAACATCTATATCATTGTGTATAACAGTTTCTATATAAGTGTCTATAACAGCAACTATATCAGTGTCTATCACAGCATCTATATCAGTGTGTCTAACAGCATCTGTATCCGTGTCTATAACTGCATCTATATCAGTGTATATAACAGCATCTATATCAGTGTCTATATCCGCAAATATATCAGTGTCTATCGCTGCATCTATATCAGTGTGTATAGCAGCATTTATATCACTGTCTATAACAGCATCTATATCAGTGTCTATAATAGCATCTATATCAGTGTATATAACAGCATCTATATCAGTGTGTATAGCAGCATCTATATCAGTGTCTATAACAGCATCTATATCAATGTCTATAATAGCATCTATATCAGTGTATATAACTGCATCGATATCAGTTTGTATAACAGCATCTATATCAGTGTGTATAGCAGCATCTTTATCAGTGTGGATAACTGCATCTATATCAGTGTGTATAACTGGATCTATATCAGTGTGTATATCAGCATCTATATCAGTGTCTACAATAGCATCTATATCAGTGTATATAACAGCATCTATATCAGTGTGTATAACCATATCTATATTAGTGTCTATAACTACATCTATATCAGTGTCTATAACTACATCTATATGAATATGTATGACCGCATCTATATCAGTGTATACAACAGCATCTATATTAGTGTGTGGAACCGTATCTGTATCAGTGTGTATAACAGCATCTATATCAGTGTGTATAACAGCATCTATATTAGTGTATACAGCAGCATTTATATCAGTGTCTATATAACAGCATATATATATCAGTGTCCATAACTGCATCTATATCTGTGGGTATAACAGCATCTATATCAGTGTCTATCACTGCATCTATATCAGTGTCTATCTCTGCATCTATATCAGTGTGTATAACAGGATCTGAATCCGTGTCTACAATAGTAACTATATCAGTGTGCTCAACAGAATCTATATCAGTGTCCATTACAGCATCGATTTCAGTGTCTATGGCAGTATCCATATCAGTGTCTATAACTGCATCTATATCAGTGTCTATAACAGCATCTATATCAGTGTGTATAACTACATGTATATCAGAGTCTATAACAGCATCTATATCAGTGTGTTTAACAGCATCTATATCTGTATCTATAACTACATGTATATCAGAGTCTATAACAGCATCTATATCAGTGTCTATAACTACATCTATATCAGTGTATGTAACTGCATCTATATCAGTGTGTATAACAGCATCTATATCAGTGTGTATAACAGCATCTATATCAGTGTCCATAACAGCATCTATATCAGTGTCTATAATAGCATCTATATAAGTGTATATAACAGCATCTATATCAGTGTCTATAACTACATCTATATCAGTGTATATAACTGCATCTATATCAGTGTGTATAACAGTATCTATATCAGTGTCTATAACTACATCTACATGAATATGTATGACCGCATCTATATCAGTGTGTACAACAGCATCTATATCAGTGTGTATAACCGTATCTATATCAGTGTCTATAACTACATCTACATGAATATGTATGACCGCATCTATGTCAGTGTATACAACAGCATCTATATTAGTGTGTGGAACCATATCTGTATCAGTGTGTATAACCGCATCTATATCAGTGTGTATAACAGCATCTATATTAGTGTGTACAGCAGCATTTATATCAGTGTCTATATAACAGCATATATATATCAGTGTCCATAACTGCATCTGTATCTGTGTGTATAACAGCATCTATATCAGTGTCTATAACTGCATCTATATGAATATGTATAACAGCATCTATATCAGTGTCTAAAGCAGCATCTATATCAGTGTCTATAACAGCATCTATATCAGTGTGTATAACCATATCTATATCAGTGTCTATAACTACATCTATATCAGTGTCTATAACAGCATCTATATCAGTGTCTATATCCGCAAATATATCAGTGTATATAACAGCATCTATATCAGTGTGTATAGCAGCATCTATATCAGTGTCTATAATAGCATCTATATCAGTGTGGATAACTGCATCTATATCAGTGTGTATAACTGGATCTATATCAGTGTGTATAACAGCATCAATATCAGTGTCTATAATAGCATCTATATCAGTGTATATACCAGCATCTATATCAGTGTGTATTACCATATCTATATCAGTGTGTACAACAGCATCTATATCAGTGTGTATAACAGTATCTATATCAGTGTCTATAACTACATCTATATCAGTGTCTATAACTACATATATACACTGATATAGAACAGCATCTATATCAGTGTGTATAGCAGCATCTATATCAGTGTTTATAACAGCATCTATATCAGTGTCTATAATAGCATCTATATCAGTGTGTATAGCAGCATCTATATCAGTGTGGATAACTGCATCTATATCAGTGTGTATAACTGGATCTATATCAGTGTATATAACTGCATCTATATCAGTGTCTATAACAGCATCTATATCACTGTCTATAACAGCATCTATATCAGTGTCTATAATAGCATCTATATCAGTGTGGATAACTGCATCTATATCAGTGTGTATAACTGGATCTATATCAGTGTATATAACTGCATCTATATCAGTGTCTATAACAGCATCTATATCACTGTCTATAACAGCATCTATATCAGTGTCTATAATAGCATCTATATCAGTGTATATAACAGCATCTATATCAGTGTGTATAACCATATCTATATCAGTGTCTATAACTACATCTACATGAATATGTATGACCGCATCTATGTCAGTGTATACAACAGCATCTATATTAGTGTGTGGAACCATATCTGTATCAGTGTGTATAACCGCATCTATATCAGTGTGTATAACAGCATCTATATTAGTGTGTACAGCAGCATTTATATCAGTGTCTATATAACAGCATATATATATCAGTGTCCATAACTGCATCTGTATCTGTGTGTATAACAGCATCTATATCAGTGTCTATAACTGCATCTATATGAATATGTATAACAGCATCTATATCAGTGTCTAAAGCAGCATCTATATCAGTGTCTATAACAGCATCTATATCAGTGTGTATAACCATATCTATATCAGTGTCTATAACTACATCTATATCAGTGTCTATAACAGCATCTATATCAGTGTACATAACAGCATCTATATCAGTGTGTATAGCAGCATCTATATCACTGTCTATAATAGCATCTATATCAGTGTCTATAACTGCATCTATATCAGTGTATATAACAGCATCTATATCAGCATCTATATCAGTGTGTATAACCATATCTATATCAGTGTGTACAACAGCATCTATATCAGTGTGTATAACCATATCTATATCAGTGTTTATAACTACATCTATATCAGTGTGTACAACAGCATCTATATCAGTGTGTATAACAGTATCTATATCAGTGTCTATAACTACATCTATATCAGTGTATTTAACAGCATCTATATCAGTGTGTATAACAGCATCTATATCAGTGTCTATATCCGCAAATATATCAGTGTCTATCGCTGCATCTATATCAGTGTCTATAACAGCATCTATATCAGTGTCTATAAATGCATCTATATCAGTGTCTATAACAGCATCTATATCAGTGTATATAACAGCATCTATATCAGTGTGTATAACCATATCTATATCAATGTCTATAACTGCATCTATATCAGTGTGTATAACAGCATCTATATCAGTGTGTGTAACTGCATCTATATCAGTATGTATAACTGCATCTATATCAGTGTCTATAACAGCATCTATATCAGTGTGTCTAACAGTATCTATATCAGTGTCTATAACAGCATCTATATCAGTGTGTATAACAGCATCTATATCAGTGTATTTAACAGTATCAATATCAGTGTCTATAACTGCATCTATATCAGTGTATATAACAGCATCTATATCAGCATCTATATCAGTGTGTATAACCATATCTATATCAGTGTTTATAACTACATCTATATCAGTGTGTACAACAGCATCTATATCAGTGTGTATAACAGTATCTATACCAGTGTCTATAACTACATCTATATCAGTGTATTTAACAGCATCTATATCAGTGTGTATAACAGCATCTATATCAGTGTCTATATCCGCAAATATATCAGTGTCTATCGCTGCATCTATATCAGTGTCTATAACAGCATCTATATCAGTGTCTATAAATGCATCTATATCAGTGTCTATAACAGCATCTATATCAGTGTATATAACAGCATCTATATCAGTGTGTATAACCATATCTATATCAGTGTCTATAACTGCATCTATATCAGTGTGTATAACAGCATCTATATCAGTGTGTATAACCATATCTATATCAGTGTCTATAACTGCATCTATATCAGTGTGTATAACAGCATCTATATCAGTGTGTGTAACTGCATCTATATCAGTATGTATAACTGCATCTATATCAGTGTCTATCACTGCATCTATATCAGTGTGTCTAACAGTATCTATATCAGTGTCTATAACAGCATCTATATCAGTGTGTATAACAGCATCTATATCAGTGTATTTAACAGTATCAATATCAGTGTCTATAACTGCATCTATATCAGTGTGTATAACAGGATCTATATTAGTGTGTATAACAGGATCTATATCAGTGTGTATAACAGCATCTATATCAGTGTGTATAACAGCATCTATATCAGTGTCTATAACAGCATCTACATCAGTGTGTATGGCAGCATCTATATCAGTGTCTCTAACAGTATCCATATCAGTGTGCATAACAACTTCTATATCAGTGTGTATAACAGCACCTATATCATTGTGTGTAACAGTTTCTATATCAGTGTCTATAACAGCAACTATATCAGTGTCTATCACAGCATCTATATCAGTGTGTCTAACAGCATCTGTATCCGTGTCTATAACTGCATCTATATCAGTGTATATAACAGCATCTATATCAGTGTCTATATCCGCAAATATATCAGTGTCTATCGCTGCATCTATATCAGTGTGTATAGCAGCATCTATATCACTGTCTATAACAGCATCTATATCAGTGTCTATATCCGCAAATATATCAGTGTATATAACAGCATCTATATCAGTGTGTATAGCAGCATCTATATCAGTGTCTATAACAGCATCTATATCAGTGTCTATAATAGCATCTATATCAGTGTATATAACTGCATCTATATCAGTGTCTATAACAGCATCTATATCACTGTCTATAACAGCATCTATATCAGTGTCTATAATAGCATCTATATCAGTGTATATAACAGCATCTATATCAGTGTGTATAACCATATCTATATCAGTGTTTATAACTACATCTATATCAGTGTGTACAACAGCATCTATATCAGTGTGTATAACAGTATCTATATCAGTGTCTATAACTACATCTATATCAGTGTCTATAACTACATCTATATCAGTGTATATAACAGCATCTATATCAGTGTGTATAGCAGCATCTATATCAGTGTTTATAACAGCATCTATATCAGTGTCTATAATAGCATCTATATCAGTGTGTATAGCAGCATCTATATCAGTGTGGATAACTGCATCTATATCAGTGTGTATAACTGGATCTATATCAGTGTATATAACTGCATCTATATCAGTGTCTATAACAGCATCTATATCACTGTCTATAACAGCATCTATATCAGTGTCTATAATAGCATCTATATCAGTGTATATAACAGCATCTATATCAGTGTGTATAACCATATCTATATCAGTGTCTATAACTGCATCTATATCAGTGTATATAACTGCATCTATATCAGTGTGTATAACCGTATCTATATCAGTGTCTATAACTACATCTACATGAATATGTATGACCGCATCTATATCAGTGTATACAACAGCATCTATATTAGTGTGTGGAACCATATCTGTATCAGTGTGTATAACCGCATCTATATCAGTGTGTATAACAGCATCTATATTAGTGTATACAGCAGCATTTATATCAGTGTCTATATAACAGCATGTATATATCAGTGTCCATAACTGCATCTGTATCTGTGTGTATAACAGCATCTATATCAGTGTCTATAACTGCATCTATATGAATATGTATAACAGCATCTATATCAATGTCTAAAGCAGCAACTATATCAGTGTCTATCACTGCATCTATATCAGTGTCTATAACAGCATCTATATCAGTGTCCATAACTGCATCTGTATCTGTGTGTATAACAGCATCTATATCAGTGTCTATAACTGCATCTATATGAATATGTATAACAGCATCTATATCAGTGTCTAAAGCAGCAACTATATCAGTGTATATAACAGCATCTATATCAGTGTGCATAACAGCATCTGAATCCGTGTCTACAATAGTAACTATATCAGTGTGCTCAACAGAATCTATACCAGTGTCCATTACAGCATCGATTTCAGTGTCTATGGCAGTATCCATATCAGTGTCTATAACTGCATCTATATCAGTGTGTATAAATACATGTATATCAGAGTCTATAACTACATGTATATCAGAGTCTATAATAGCATCTATATCAGTGTCTATAACAGCATCTATATCAGTGTCTATAACTACATGTATATCAGAGTCTATAACAGCATCTATATCAGTGTCTATAACTACATCTATATCAGTGTATATAACTGCATCTATATTAGTGTGTATAACAGCATCTATATCAGTGTCCATAACAGCATCTATATCAGTGTATTTAACAGTATCTATATCAGTGTCTATAACAGCATCTATATCAGTGTGTATAACAGCATCTATATCAGTGTGTATAACAGCATCTATATCAGTGTCTATAACTGCATCTATATCAGTGTGTATAACAGGATCTATATTAGTGTGTATAACAGGATCTATATCAGTGTGTGTAACAGCATCTCTATCAGTGTGTATAGCAGCATCTATATCAGTGTCTCTAACAGTATCCATATCAGTGTGTATAACAACATCTATATCATTGTGTATAACAGTTTCTATATAAGTGTCTATAACAGCAACTATATCAGTGTCTATCACAGCATCTATATCAGTGTGTCTAACAGCATCTGTATCCGTGTCTATAACTGCATCTATATCAGTGTATATAACAGCATCTATATCAGTGTCTATATCCGCAAATATATCAGTGTCTATCGCTGCATCTATATCAGTGTGTATAGCAGCATCTATATCACTGTCTATAACAGCATCTATATCAGTGTCTATAATAGCATCTATATCAGTGTATATAACAGCATCTATATCAGTGTGTATAGCAGCATCTATATCAGTGTCTATAACAGCATCTATATCAATGTCTATAATAGCATCTATATCAGTGTATATAACTGCATCGATATCAGTTTGTATAACAGCATCTATATCAGTGTGTATAGCAGCATCTTTATCAGTGTGGATAACTGCATCTATATCAGTGTGTATAACTGGATCTATATCAGTGTTTATATCAGCATCTATATCAGTGTCTACAATAGCATCTATATCAGTGTATATAACAGCATCTATATCAGTGTGTATAACCATATCTATATTAGTGTCTATAACTACATCTATATCAGTGTCTATAACTACATCTATATGAATATGTATGACCGCATCTATATCAGTGTATACAACAGCATCTATATTAGTGTGTGGAACCGTATCTGTATCAGTGTGTATTACAGCATCTATATCAGTGTGTATAACAGCATCTATATTAGTGTATACAGCAGCATTTATATCAGTGTCTATATAACAGCATATATATATCAGTGTCCATAACTGCATCTATATCTGTGGGTATAACAGCATCTATATCAGTGTCTATCACTGCATCTATATCAGTGTCTATCTCTGCATCTATATCAGTGTGTATAACAGGATCTGAATCCGTGTCTACAATAGTAACTATATCAGTGTGCTCAACAGAATCTATATCAGTGTCCATTACAGCATCGATTTCAGTGTCTATGGCAGTATCCATATCAGTGTCTATAACTGCATCTATATCAGTGTCTATAACAGCATCTATATCAGTGTGTATAACTACATGTATATCAGAGTCTATAACAGCATCTATATCAGTGTGTTTAACAGCATCTATATCTGTATCTATAACTACATGTATATCAGAGTCTATAACAGCATCTATATCAGTGTCTATAACTACATCTATATCAGTGTATGTAACTGCATCTATATCAGTGTGTATAACAGCATCTATATCAGTGTGTATAACAGCATCTATATCAGTGTCCATAACAGCATCTATATCAGTGTCTATAATAGCATCTATATAAGTGTATATAACAGCATCTATATCAGTGTCTATAATCGCATCTATATAAGTGTATATAACAGCATCTATATCAGTGTCTATAACTACATCTATATCAGTGTATATAACTGCATCTATATCAGTGTGTATAACAGTATCTATATCAGTGTCTATAACTACATCTACATGAATATGTATGACCGCATCTATATCAGTGTGTATAACAGCATCTATATCAGTGTCTATAATAGCATCTATATCAGTGTTTATAACTACATCTATATCAGTGTATATAACTGCATCTATATCAGTGTGTATAACAGTATCTATATCAGTGTGTATAACAGCATCTATATCAGTGTGTATAACAGCATCTCTATCAGTGTTTATAAGAGTATCTATATCAGTGTGTATAACAGCATCTATATCAGTGTGTATAACTACATCTATATTAGTGTATATAACAGCATCTATATCAGTGTCTATAATAGCATCTATATCAGTGTGTATAACAGCATCTATATCAGTGTGTATAACAGTATCTATATCAGTGTCTATAACTACATCTATATTAGTGTATATAACAGCATCTATATCAGTGTATATAACAGCATCTATATCAGTGTGGATAACTGCATCTATATCTGTGTGTATAACAGGATCTATATCAGTGCCTATCACAGCATCGACATCAGTGTGTATAATAGCATCTATATCAGTATGTATAACTGAATCTATATCAGTGTATATAACAGCATCTATATCAGTGTGTATAACCATATCTATATCAGTGTCTATAACTACATCTATATTAATATGTATGACCGCATCTATATCAGTGTCTATAATAGCATCTATATCAGTATGTACAACAGCATCTATGTCAGTGTCTATAACAGCATCTATATCAGTGTCTATAACTACATCTATATCAGTGTGTACAACAGCATCTATATCAGTGTGTATAACCATATCTATATCAGTGTCTATAACTACATCCATATCAGTGTGTATAACAGTATCTATATCAGTGTCTATATCCGCAAATATATCAGTGTCTATCACAGCATGTATATCAGTGCGTATAACTGCATCTATATCAGTGTGTATAGCAGCATCTATATCACTGTCTATAACAGCATCTATATCAGTGTGTATAACAGCATCTATATCAGTGTGTATAACCATATCTATATCAGTGTTTATAATTACATCTATATCAGTGTGTACAACAGCATCTATATAAGTGTGTATAACAGTATCTATATCAGTGTCTATAACTACATCTATATCAGTGTCTATAACAGCATCTATATCAGTGTGTATAACAGCATCTATATTAGTGTGTATAACAGGATCTATATCAGTGTGTATAACTGGATCTATATCAGTGTCTACAACTGCATCTACATGAAAATGTATAACAGCATCTTTATCAGTGTCTATAACTTCATCCATATCAGTGTGTGTAACAGCAACTATATCAGTGTGTACAACAGCATTTATATCAGTGTCTATAACAGCAACTATATCAGTGTCTATCACAGCATCTATATCAGTGTGTCTAACAGCATCTGTATCCGTGTCTATAACTGCATCTGATATAGATACTGTTATACATACTGATATAATGTGTACAACAGCATCTATATCAGTGTCTATAACAGCATCTATATCGTGTCTATATTCGCAAATATATCAGTGTCTATCACTGCATCTATATCAGTGTCTATCACTGCATCTATATCAGTGTGTATAACTGCATCTATATCAGTGTCTGTAACAGCTTCTATCTCAGTGTCTATAACAGCATCTATATCAGTGTCTATAACAGCATCTATATCAGTGTATATAACTACATCTATATCAGTGTCTATAACTACATCTATATTAATATGTATGACCGCATCTATATCAGTGTCTTTAACCGCATCTATATCAGTATGTATAACAGCATCTATGTCAGTGTCTATAACAGCATCTATATCACTGTCTATAACAGCATCTATATCAGTGTCTATAACAGCATCTATATCGTGTCTATATCCGCAAATATATCAGTGTCTATCACTGCATCTATATCAGTGTCTATCACTGCATCTATATCAGTGTCTTTAACCGCATCTATATCAGTATGTATAACAGCATCTATGTCAGTGTCTATAACAGCATCTATATCACTGTCTATAACAGCATCTATATCAGTGTATATAACTACATCTATATCAGTGTATATAACAGCATCTATATCAGTGTGTATAACAGTATCTATATCAGCGTCTATAACTACATCTATATCAGTGTATATAACAGCATCTATATCAGTGTGTATAACAGTATCTATATCAGTGTCTATAACTACATCTATATCAGTGTCTATAACAGCATCTATATCAGTGTGTATAACAGCATCAATATCAGTGTCTATAACAGCATCTATATCAGCGTCTATAACTACATCTATATCAGTGTATATAACAGCATCTATATCAGTGTGTATAACTGCATCTATATCAGAGTCTATAACAGCATCTATCTCAGTGTCTATAACAGCATCTATATCAGTGTCTATAACTACATCTATATCAGTGTCTATAACTACATCTATATTAATATGTATGACCGCATCTATATCAGTGTCTTTAACTGCATCTATATCAGTATGTATAACAGCATCTATATCAGTGTCTATAACAGCATCTATATCAGTGTGTATAACAGCATCTATATCAGTGTGTCTAAAACTACATCTATATCAGTGTATATAACAGCATCTATATCAGTGTGTATAACAGTATCTATATCAGTGTCTATAACTACATCTATATCAGTGTATATAACAGCATCTATATCAGTGTGTATAACAGCATCAATATCAGTGTCTATAACTACATCTATATCAGTGTATATAACAGCATCTATATCAGTGTATATAACAGCATCAATATCAGTGTCTATAACAGCATCTATATCAGCGTCTATAACTACATCTATATCAGTGTATATAACAGCATCTATATCAGTGTGTATAACAGCATCTGTATCGTGTCTATATCCGCAAATATATCAGTGTCTATCGCTGCATCTATATCAGTGTGTATTGCAGCATCTATATCAGTGTCTATAATAGCATCTATATCAGTGTCTATAACAGCATATAACAGCATCTATATCAGTGTGTATAACTGGATCTATATCAGTGTCTACAACTGCTTCAAACATGAAAATGTATAACAGCATCTATATCAGTGTCTATAACAGCATCGATATCAGTGTGTACAACCATATCTATATCAGTGTCTATAACTACATCTATATTAGTATGTATGACCGCATCTATATCAGTGTCTATAATAGCATCTATATCAGTATGTATAACAGCATCTATGTCAGTGTCTATAATAGCATCTATATCAGTGTCTATGACAGCATCTATATCAGTGTCTATAACTGCATCTATATCAGTGTGTATAACAGCATCTATATCAGTGTGTATAGCAGCATCTATATCAGTGTCTATGACAGCATCTATATCAGTGTGTATAACAGCATCTATATCAGTGTATATAACCATATCCATATCAGTGTCTATAACTGCATCTATATTAATATGTATGACCGCATCTATATCAGTGTCTATAATAGCATCTATATCAGTGTGTATAACCATATCTATATCAGTGTCTGTAACGACATCTATATTAATATGTATGACCGCATCTATATCAGTGTGTACAACAGCATCTATATCAGTGTCTATAACTGCATCTATATCAGTGTATATAACAGCATCTATATCAGTGTGTCTAACAGCATCTGTATCCGTGTCTATAACTGCATCTATATCAGTCTCTATAACAGCATCTATATCAGTAACATCATCTATATCAGTGTCTATAATAGCATCTATATCAGTGTCTATCACTGCATCTATATCAGTGTCTTTCACTGCATCTATATCAGTGTGTCTAACAGCATCTGTATCCGTGTCTATAACTGCATCTATATCAGTCTCTATAACAGCATCTATATCAGTAACATCATCTATATCAGTGTGTATATCAACATCTATGTCAGTGTGCATAACAGCATGTATATCATTATGTATAATAGCATCTATATCAGTGTCTCCAACACTATCGTTATCAGTGTCTATAACAGCATCTATATCAGTGTATATAACAGCATCTATATCAGTGTGTATAACAGCACCTATATCCGTGTCTATAACAGCATCTATATGATTATGTGTAACAGCATCTATATCAGTGTCTATAACAGCATCTATATCAGTGTCTATAACAGCATCTACGTAAGTGTGTATAACATCATATAGATGCAGTTATAGACACTGATATAGATGAGTGTGTATAACAGCATCTATATAATTGTTTATTACAGCATCTATATCAGTGTGTATAATAGCATGTATATCCGTGTCTATGACAGCATCTATGTCAGTGTCTATAACAGCATCTATATCAGTGTCTATAATAGCATGTATATCCATGTCTATGACAGCATCTATATCAGTGTGTATAACAGCATGCATATCAGTGTCTATAAGTGCATCTATGTCAGTTTCTATAACAGCATCTATATCAGTGTGTATAACAGCATCTCTATCGGGGTGTGGAACAGCATCTAAAGCTGTGTCTATATCTACCTCTATATCAGTGTCTATACGGAACCTACAACAGTACCTGTGAGAGTGTCTTTATCAGTGACGATATCAATGTGTGTTGCAGTGAATATATCACCTTGTACTTTAGTCTCCATAACTTTGGTTTTACAATGTTTGTATCAGTTGCTGTCAGTGACTGTATCCGTGTATAATATTGATCTTAATGGTGCCTTCAACAGTCTCAATATAACTGTTTTATTTGTCCACATCAGTGTCTGTGTAAGTGACTTTCACAGGAATTGGAACATTGTCTACATTATTGTCTGTATCAGTTTTTGCATTAGTGTCTGTAATGGTGCCTATATCTTTGTGTCTGTCAGTATCTATAACACAGACTATAACAGCATCCATAACAGTATCTGTAATCGGGTCTACATCATTTTCTGTATCCATGTCTTTATCAGTATCTATACCCGTGAGTATATCAGTGGCGAGATCAGCGAATAGAGCAGTGTTTATATTACTGTCTCTAACAATGATTTTAACAGTCTTTAACTCTGTTTCTATCTATTTCTATACCTCATTGAATATGATAATATCTATTACATGGACTATATTATTGTCTATGTCATTGATTATTATAGACATTATTTGTCACTGTTATAATGTCTATCAAAGTATATATCAGTGACTGTAACAGTATATAACAGTGTCCAAACAATGACGATATTAATGTCATTATCAGTGATTATATTGCTGGCTGTAGCAGTCTCTATGACAGTGTATATTTTAATGTCTATGTTAATATCTATAACAGTGGCCATACCAACATCTAAAGCAGTGTTTATGTTCGTCACCTTTCCATTTTGTTTCTCAGTGACTATAGCAGTGACTGTAGTAGTACCTGTAACAACATCTGTTTCAACATCTATATAAGTGACTCTATTAATATCTATACTAGTTTCTGTGACAGTGTCTATAAATGTGACTATGACAGTGTCTGTAAGATTGTCTATAAAAGTTTCCATAAGTGTGTGTATCAGTGACTGTAACACTATCTCTATCTATGTCTGTAGAAGTGTATATCACAGTATTTATGTGTCCATTGTAACGTCCGTGTCAATCACTATATTAATCTCCATAACAGCGAATATGTTGGTGTCTATTTCAATATCTATAACATTGATTGTACTAATGTCTGTTTCAGTGACAACATCAGGGACTAGATTGTTCTCTGTAACAGTGTCTATAACGCTGTCTATTTTAATGTTTGTATCATGTCTGTTTCTATATTAGTGACTAACAGGGTCTATGACAGTGTTTATATCAATGTTTGTATCATTTTCTATATTAGTGACTACAGCAGTGTCCATATCATATCTATATGACCAATTATAGCACTATCTATCAGTGATATAACAGTGTCTGTAACTGTCAATAACAGTGACAATATCAGTGACTGTCACAATATCAATAAAAGTGTCTATCAGTGTTTGTGTCTGTGTCTGTGTTGTTTATATTGTCTATGGCAGTGTCTTGTGCTGTGTCTGTAACAGTGCCTATTTTTGTACCTTTAGTTGTCTCTATGTCAGTGTTATGCCAGTATCTATAGCAGTGCTTTTAGCAGTGACAAGAACAGTAAGTATAATGTGTCCATCAAAATGTTTGTATCAGTGACAATAAAACTAATTCAAACATTGACTGCTATTACAGATTGTGTAAAATTGATTACATCGATGATTATCACAAACTGAACACGTTGTCCTTACAAATGGTAGTAAGAAACAGTGACTAATAATGTTCTTGTCCTTGGCAATTACAGTAACGCTGTCTACAGAATGGATGGATTATATTGATGTGTAACATTAGCTGCTGCAGAACATACAGGAGTGTTGTTAGCAAACTCTCAACAGCCAAGCTCCATATGTCGTGTATGTGGCAGTTTGCAGGTTGTGCACAGGACTTAGCTTTAGTGGCAACAGCTTACCCTCAATCCTGACAGACTGCTCTAGGAGGAAAAAAAACATTCTCTGTCGTTGTCTTAGAACAATCCCAAAATGTCTATAAATTTGATGATGCCAATGATTGACACAGTCTAGTGGCTATAAGAGTGATTGTGATAGTGTTTAAAACACTGATTCTGAATTTCTTGAATAAAATTTGTAACGACAGTGTCAATGTTAGTGTGTATAACAGACTTTGGACAAGCACAATCCTTTAAAATAGCAAAGTGAAGGAACCTGCAAAAGTCGGAAAGATTTTGAGAGCTTTGGTGTTGAAGGAGATTTAATTTGTGACTACTTTAAATTGTGAAGTCAAAAAGTGAAAGGTTTTTTTGGATTACTGACTTTTTGTGAAGGTTCAGATGACTGAGGAAAGTAGGTAAGCAAAGCTTTTAAGAGAGAAAAGAGATGGAAAGATCTGGAGAGATTTTGTGTTATCTGAAGTTTAATTGATGGCGTCTTTAAATTGTAACATCAAAAAGTGAAAGTGTGTTTTTGGATTACTGACTTTTTGTAAAGATTCAGATAACTTTGAGGAAAGTAGGTATGCAAGGCTTTTAAGAGAGCAAAGAGATGGAAAGATTTGGAGAGTTCTTGAGTTATATGAAGTTTAATTGATGACTTCTTTAAATTGTAAAATCAAAAAGTAGAAGTTTTTTTGATTTACCAATTTTTTGTAAAAGATTCAGATGACTTTGAGGAAAGTAGACAAACAAAGCTTTTAAAAGAGAAAAGAGATGGAAAGATTTGGAGAGTTTCTGTGTTATTTGAAGTTTAATTGGTGACTTCTTTATATTGTAAAATCAAAAAGTGAAATTGTTTTTAAGATTACTGATTTTTTGGAAGGATTCAGATGACTTTGAGGAAAGTAGGCAAGCAAAGCTTTTAAGAGAGAAAGATAGATATTAGTTGCTAGATAATTTGGTTTGGAAGACACTTTGTGCTGAAGATTCCCTAGCAACAATCTCGAGACTATAGTTGCTGTGTTTTCTAGTAAGCTAGACAAGTAGAACTCTGGCTTTAATTTTCAAGAAAGTCAGCTGTAAAGGCATTCAGCTGACAGAGCCAAATTTCAGGATTATTAACTGACTACCATTTGAACTCAAGTCAGACTTGAAGATCTTCAATTACTGTATGACTTTCAGTGTCTCAATCCTGTCATTGGGAAGTCAGTTAGAATATGATAGGTCTTTCCAACTTTATCCTGTGAGATTGGACCCTTGAATCATTGTGGTGAAAATGTTACACACCACACAAATGCCAGACAATGACCATCACCAATAAGAGACACTCTACCACCCCTTGACATTCAATGGTATGACCATCGCTGAATACCCCACTGTCAACATCCTTGGGGTTACCATTGACCAGAAACTCAACTGGACTCACCACATAAACACAGTGGTGACAAGAGGAGGTCAGAGATTAGGGATACTGCAGTGAGTCACTCACTTCCTGACACCCCAAAATCTATCCACCATCTACAAGGCACAAGTCAGGAGTGTGATGGAATACTCCCCACTTGCCTGGATGGGGGCAGCTCCAACAACACTCAAGAAGCTCAACACCATCCAGGACAGAGCAACCCATTTGATTGGCACCACATCTACCACGCCTACATTTGTGGGCGGCACGGTGTTACAGTGGTTAGCACTGCTCCCTCACAGCGCCAGAGACCCGGGTTCAATTCCCGCCTCAGGCGACTGACTGTGTGGAGTTTGCACGCTCTCCCCGTGTCTGCGTGGGTTTCCTCGGGTGCTCCGGTTTCCTCCCACTGTCCAAAGATGTGCGGGTCAGGTGAATTGGCCATGCTAAATTGTCCGTAGTGTTAGGTAAGGGGTAAATGTAGGGGTATGGGTGGGTTGCACTTCGGCGGGTCGGTGTGGACTTGTTGGGCCGAAGGACCTGTTTCCACACTGTAAGTAATCTAAACTAAAAAAAAAATTCAATCCCTCCACCACCGGCGCTCAGTAGCGCAATGTGTACTATCCATAAGATGCACTGCCGAAATTCACCAAAGTCCTTAGACAGCACAACCACTTCCCTCTAGAAGGACAAGGGCAACAGATACTTGAGAACACCAGCTGCAAGTTCCTCTCCAAGCCACTCTCCATCCTGACTTGGAAATCTGCCATCGTTCCTTTACAGTTCTGTAATCCTGGAAAATCCTGGAATTATGGGTCAACCCACAGCAAGTGGACTGCAGTGATTACAGAAGGGAGCTCACCCCCACCTTCTCAAGGGGCACATAAGGGATGGGTTATAAATGCTGGCACAGCCAGCATTGCCCAAAGGTGCACAAATAAATAAACAGAATTTCAGCTCGAGCCTGCACATTGTCGAGGTCATGCTTGATATGAACATGAACTGATTCATTCGCGAATGCCGCTGAACTATGTCCAATCCTCAATGACCATCCCCACCTCTGACCCTATGATGGATGGAAGGTCACTGCTGAAGCAGTTGGAGATGGTTGGGCCGGGGACACTCCCCTGAGGGAGCTCCCGCAGAGATGGTCTGGAGCTGAGGTGACTGACCCTCCACCAACCACCTCCCTCTGTGTGCCCGGTATAACTCCCAACCAGCAGAGAGTGTGCCCCCGATACCCACTGGTCCCAGTTTGGCCAGGGCTCCGTGATGCCACACTCTGCCGAATGCAGCCTTGATGCCAAGGGTTGTCCCTCTCCCCTCCCCCTCTGGAATTCCGCTCTTTTGTCCATGGTTGAGCCAAGGCTGTAATGAGGTCAGGAGCCGCGTGACCCTGGGGGACCCCAAACTGGGCGTCACTGAGCAGGGTATTGCTGAGTGGGTGCTGTTTGATAGCCCTGTTAATGTCACCTTCCATCACTCCCCGATGACCGAGTGTAGACTGATGGGGCGGTAACTGGCCGGGTTGGATTGGCCCTGCTTTTCATGGACAGGGCATACCCGGGCAATTTTCCACTCTGCCCGGGTAGATGCCAGGGTTGGAACTGAACTGGAACAGCTTGGTGAGGACAGCAGCAAGTGCAGGAGCCCAGGTCTTCAGGACTCCAGCCAGAGTGTCGTCAGGGCCCACAGCCTTCCCAGTGTCCAGTATCTCCACCCATTTCTCGATATCACGTGGAGTGAATGGAATTGGCTGAAGCCAGGTCTCTGTGATGCTGGGGCCTACTGGAGGAGGCCGAGATGGATCACCCACTCGACACTTTGGGCTGAAGATCGCTGCGGAAGCTTCTGCCTTATCTTTTTCCCCGATGGGCTGGGCTCTTCCTTCAGGGAGGATGGGGAAAGGTGTGAAGCCTCCTGGACCCGGGAGTTGTTTAATCATCCACCAACCTCCATGATTGGATGCGCCAGGACTTACAGAGCTTAGATCTGATCCGTTGGCAATGCGGTCGCTTAGCTCTGTCCATCACTTGCTGCTTCTGCTATTTGGCGTTCTGTAGTGTGAGGAATACCTGGTGCATTCTCCATTGAACCAGAGTAAATCCAAAGGTCATGGCAGAGTAGGGAGGCCATGACCTTCGCAAGTTGTGTCCAATTCCCACTACTGTTGGTGGCCCACACTGCCTCCTGGAGGCACGATCTTGAATTACCACCCATCGTCCAAGTAAGCTGTCCACTTCCAAGCTGATGCGGGAAGGCCCAACAAACGCTGGCTTTGCCATCAATTCCCACATCCCAAGAAAGAAGAAAGGAAAATAAGCTTCCCGAATTGTCGGGGGTTTAGTATGGGCTGGGGGGGAGATCGTGCCTCAAATTACAATGGAGAGTAATCTCAATGCGAAAGCGGGAGTTTGTCTGCACGAGGGGTTTGTGTGCGCGTGTGGTGGTCACCCCTTACTGATACCATCATGGACAGATACCCATCTGCAGATGGGTAAGGATGAGTTTGAGCACATGTCCCTCACCACCTGCTGTAGACCCAGTCCAGCAGCGATGGCCTACAGGACCCAACAGGCTCAATCAGGAGCAGAGCCACTGGTGGTGGGGAGGATATTGCTCCCACACTGCATCCTCCACGTGTTGTTCCATACGGTGACATACTGCTTCGTCAGCCGCGGGTGCCTGGTGAAGAGCAGGAGGCTCCCTCACCTACGTTTTACCCGATGTCCTGGGGTTACTTTGAGGACTCCCCTGGAGAATTCCCTCTGACTGTATCCCACTGTGGCAGCACACCTGCTAGGACTGTCCCGCTGCCTGGACAGGACCTATCCAAGGATGGTGAGGGCAGTGTCTGCGGACATTGTCTGGAAGGTCTGATTGCGTGAGTGCGTCTATCTCAGGCTGTTTGGTTGACTAATCTGTGAAACAGCTCTCCTGGATTTAGCCCTAGCTCCCAGACGAAAGTAAGGAGGATTTTTGCAGTGTTGCTGTATCTGGTGCCGAACTCAATGCTGGCTTTTTAAAGAATTCATTTGTGGCAGGTGGGTGGTGCTGGCTGGGCTCAGCATTTATTACCCCGTCCCTAGTTGCCCCTGGAGCCGGTGGGGGTGAGCTGCCATCTTGAACCGCTGCAGTCCACCTGCTGTGGGTTGACTCACATGCCCTTAGGGAGGGAATCCCAGGATTTTGACCCAGCGACAGTGAAGGAACGGAGATATATTTCCGAGTCAGGATGGGGAATGGAGGGGAAGGTGCGGGGGGAACTGGTATTCCCATGTATCTGCTGCTCCTCATCCTTCGAGATGGAAGTGGTTGGGGGTTTGGAAGGTGCTGCCTGAGGACCTTTGGTGAATTTCTGCTGTGCGTCTTGTAGATGGTACACTCTGCCGTTACTGAGCGTCGGTGGGGGGATGGAGGGGATGGTACACACTGCTGTTACTGAGCGTCGGTGGGGGGAGGGAGGGGATGGTACATACTGCTGTTACTGAGCGTCGGTGGGGGGAGGGAGGGGATGGTACACACTGCTGTTACTGAGCGTCGGTGGGGGAGGGAGGGGGTGGTACACACTGCTGTTACTGAGCGTCGGTGGGGGGAGGGAGGGGATGGTACACACTGCTGTTACTGAGCGTCGGTGGAGGGAGGGAGGGGATGTGGTGCCAATCAAGAGGGGGCTGCTTTGTCCCCAGATGGTATCGAGCTTCTTGAGTGTTGTTGGAGCTGCCCCCATCCAGGGGCAAGTGGGGAGTATTCCCTCACCCTCCTGCCTTGTGCCGGGTAGATGGTAAGGAGTCAGGAGTGGAGTTAATCACCACAACATTCCTAACCTCTAACCTGCTCTTGTTGGTGCGTGTGGAGATTACAGTTCAGTTTGTGGTCCATGATAACTCCCAGGATGTTGACAGTGGAGGATTCAGTGATGGTAACACCATTGAATGCCAAGGGGTGGTGGTTTAGGTGGTCTCTCACTGGTGATGGTCACAGCCTGGCATTTGTGTGGTATGAATGTTACTTCCCAATTGCCAGCCCAAGCCTGGGGGTGTCCAGATCTTGTTGCATTCGGATATAGACTGCTTCAGTCTCTGAGGAGTCGTGAATGGGGCTGAACACTGGGCAATCCTCAGCGAACATCCCCCCCTTCTAATGGAGGGAGGGTCATTGATGAAGCAGCAAGAGATGGATACCCTGAGGAACCCCTGCCCAGATTGCCTCAGTAATATTTTTTGCCCTGTTTCTTTCCTTTTATTCTGGCTTTAAGAAAACTGAATAGTTTCCTCAGCCACTTCAGTGGGTATTTGAACAGCATCCACATTCCTGTATGTATTCATAACGTGCAAGTCAGACCCGATAAGGACTGGCGATTTCCTTCTGTAGGGTAGGAACACCCTCAGTGTGTCCTAAATGCAAAATTAAAGTCTCCCGCACTGTTTCTGGACATGTGACAGGATCCGTGGAATACTGGGACAGAGTAGCGAATGCCCTGAGAGAAATCTTGGGAGCGGAGATTGGATTGGCTCCAGCGTCTCGTCTCCTGGGCTTTACAAACCCTGCCCTCCCTGGATGTGCACGGGAGGAAACTATTCTCCGTTCTCTCTGTCTGCACAAGGAAAAATATCCGAGTGAATTGGGGAGCCGAGGGCCCTCGAATTGGCGCACTCTAATCATGGAATAAATATATCCCCCCTGACTTCCTCCCAAATATGGTGCACCAAAAAACCGAATTATTCTATAAAATACGGCAGCCCTTTCTGAACTATACCGACAACAGATATTTCGACCATATTGTCAAGGGCTTTTGTCTGGCTGTTGTAATGGCATTCTGGCTGGTCCGGGGGCTCTCAGGGGGAGAATCTCATATAAATAGGAGTTTTATTATGTCTTGATGTCAATCCTTTTAGAGTATGTATTTAATTATTCTGTTAATTTTCGCAAGTAATGTACACTATCCTATTTTTGTTTTGGCTGTCTGTAGGATAGATTAGTAGTTAGTTGGGTGTTTTTTTCTGCATCTTTTGTGTTTTGGTTATTATTTATTATATATATTAGATTAGATTACATATATATATATATGATTAGATTAGATTAGATTAGATTACATATATATATATATGTATATTAGTGTTTATGCTTGTTCGTATAACATTGTAATTTTGTAAAAAAAAGTTTAAAAATTTCCTTTTTTTCCAATAAAAATACCGAAGTAAAAAAAAATCACACAACACCAGGTTATCATCCAACAGGTTTATTTGGAAGCACTAGCTTTCGGAGCGCTGCTCCTTTATCAGGTGGTTATGGAGGAGTATAAGATTGTAAGATACAGAATTGATAGCAAAATAAATTATAGTAAATAAATTTTAGTGAATAAAGGAATTCCTGAAGAAGGGCTCATGCCCAAAACGTCGATTCTCCTGCTCCTTGGATGCTGCCTGACCTGCTGCGCTTTTCCAGCAACACATTTTCAGCTCTGAGCTCCAGCATCTGCAGTCCTCACTTTCTCCTTAAAGAAATTGAGGGTTTTGTTCAGAAAAAGAAGGAAGCATATGTCAGGTACAGACAGGATAGATCGAGTGAATCCTTAGAAGAGTACAAAGGCAGTCGGAGTATACTGAAGAGGGAAGTCAGGAAGGCAAAAAGGGGACATGAGATAGCTTTGGCAAGTAGTGTCAAGGAGAATCCTCCCACAATCCAAAGATGTGCAGGTTAGGGTGGATTGGCCATGCTAAATTGTCCCATAGTGCCCAGGGATGTGTAGGTTAGGGTGGATTGGCCATGCTAAATTGTCCCATAGTGCCCAGGGATGTGCAGGTTAGGGTGGATTGGCCATGCTAAATTGTCCCATAGTGTCCAGGGATGTGTAGGTTAGGGTGGATTGGCCATGCTAAATTGTCCCATAGTACCCAGGGATGTGCAGGTTAGGGTGGATTGGCCATGCTAAATTGTCCCATAGTGCCCAGGGATGTGTAGGTTAGGATGGATTGGCCATGCTAAATTGCGCGTAGTGTTAGGTGCATGAGTTAGAGGTAAACGTAGGGGAATGGGTCTGGGTGAGTTACCCTTCGGCGGGTCAGTGTGGACTGGTTGGGCCGAAGGGCCTGTTTCCGCACTGTAGGGAATCGAATCTACTCCAGGAGAAGTCTGGCTAAATTCCTGTAGAACCTCAACATGACTTCAGGACTCAAAGGTCTGACTAATGAAAGCGAAATGTCTTTTTGAAACCCCGTCTTGTTGTGGTACAAGCATTGAAGAATTCTGTATCCCTCAAGGCCCTCTGTTCGACAACGCTATCCAAGGCCCAACCATGACAATGTATCAGCCCGACCCATGTTTGTTCCACCTCACATTGATCCCTCTGTGACCTTAGAAAACCTTTTCCGCGAGGGATGTTTGAGAGGGTTTGGAGCTCAGATTGATGATAAGTCTGTAATTTAGCTCACTGAGCTTCAAGGTTTGTTTTCAGACGTTCTGTCACCATGTTAGGTTAACATACTCGGGGGCGGCATGGTGGCTCAGTGGGGTAGTGCTGCTGCCTCACAGGTTCGATCCCAGCCTTGGGGGCGACTGTCTGTGTGGGTTTCCTCCGGGTGCTCCGGTTTCCTCCCATAATCCAAAGATGAATTGGCCACGTGAAATTGCCCGTAGTGTTGGGTGCATTAGTCAGAGGGGAATGGGTCAGGGCGGGTTACTCTTTGGAGGGTCGGGGTGGACTAGTTGGGCCGAATGGCCTGTTGTCATACTGTAGGGAATCTAATCATCAGTGAGAGGTGCTGGTGG
>NW_026869158.1:12500-27500 GCF_020745735.1 Hemiscyllium ocellatum | reverse complement strand
CACACACACACCACACACCCACACACACCCCACACCCACACACACCCCACACACAAACCCCACACCCCCCACACACATACACACCCCCCACACACCCCACACCCACACACACACACACCACACACACGTACACACATACACACCCCAAACACACATACACACACACACACTCCACACACAAACCCCACACCCCCCACACACACACACACCCCACACACAAACCCCACACCCCCCACACACACACACACCCCACACACACCCCACACACACGTACACACATACACACACTCCACACACATAAAAGACAGACACACACACACATCCACCCCACACACATACACACACCCCTACACGCACATACATACACACGCACCCCGCACCCACACACGCACACCCCACACACACACACACTCCCCACACACACATACACGCACACACCGCACGCATACATACATGCACACACCCCACACACACACCCCACACACACATACGCACAACATACACACACACCCCACACACATACGCATCCCCACACACACAATCTCTCACACACACATTCCACGCACACATACACACCCATATAAACAGACACACACCCCCCACATCCCACATACATACACCCCCACACACACCACACACACACCCCACACACACGCACACACGCCCACACACACCCCACACACACAAACCCCATACACACACACCCCACACACACCCCACACACACACACACACCCCACACACACCCGACACACACACACACACCCCACACACACGCACACACGCCCACACACACCCCACACACACAAACCCCATACACACACACCCCACACACACACCTCACACACAAACCCCATACACACACACCCCACACACACACCTCACACACACACACCCCACACACACATACACCCACACACAGACCCTACACACACACACACCCACACACAGACCCTACACACACACCCCATACATACACACACACCTCCCATACACACACGTACCCCACACACACCCACACACACACATACACGCATACACTCTCCGCACACATACATACACAACCCACACACAGACACACACACACCCCACACACGCACGCACAAATACAGACACATACACATTGCCACACACGCACAGACGCACACACACGGCCACATACCCCCACACCCATACACACACCCCATACATACCCACCCCACACACATATACACGCACCCCACACACACACACACGCACACACCCACACACACAAACCACACACACACACATCCCACACACACACACACACAGATCACATGATGCAGGACAGTGTAGAGGGAGCTTTACTCTGTATCTAACCCCCTGCTGTCCCTGCCCTGGGAGTGTTTGAATTCTGTTCTATTGTTGTTTTTCTCCTGCAGACGATCCAGACTTTGTTAACTCCGCCCAGACTTACGGAGCCGGGGGGTCGGGATCTGAGGAATCCTGTGTACGAACGCCCCATCCCCACGGCAGACACGGAGAAACTCCGGATCGAGGCTGGCCTTGCCTTCTTCAGCTCAGGTGGGTGCGGGCGGGTGGGTGGGAAAGATGGAGGCTCAAAGAAGGTTGTTATCGAGGTGTACAGCACAGAAACAGACCCTTCGGCCCAACCCGTCCATGCTGACCCGATATCCCAACCCAATCTAGTCCCACCTGCCAGCACCCGGCCCATATCCCTCCAAACCCTTCCTGTTCATATACCCATCCAAATGCCTCTTAAATGTTGCAATTGTACCAGCCTCCACCACTTCCTCTGGCAGCTCATTCCATACACATACCACCCTCTGGGTGAATATGTTGCCCCGAAGGTCCGCTCTCACCCTAAACCTTTGGCCTGCTTCCACACTGGAGCACATTCAGCCCATTGAGCCCACAGTAACTCTTTAAAGAGCATCCCTCCCACATCCCAACAATCCTCAAAGCCTTGCATTCCCCACGGCCAATCCACCCTAACCTGCACATCTTTGGATTGTGGGAGGAAACCGGAGCACCCGGAGGAAACTCACGCAGACCCGGGGAGAACGTGCAAACTCCACACAGACAGTCACCCCCGAGGCTGGGATCGAACCCGGGTCCCTGGCGCTGGGAGGCAGCAGTGCTAACCACTGAGCCAGCATCCTGCCCTCATTTTTTAATCTCCCCACCCTGGGGAAAAGACCGTTGCTATTCACCTTATCCGTGCCCCTCGTGATTTTATATAAGGTCACCCCTCATTCCCCTCTGGAGTGCAGGGGGCTGAGTCCCAGCCCATCCTTATAACCCGAATCCTCCATTCCCTGGTAAGTCTCTTCTGCACATTTTCCAGTTGAATGATATCCTTTCAGTAGAACGACGACCAGACTGTGCGCAGTATTGCAAAAGTGCACCTATCAGCATCCCCTGCAACAGCAATTTGACGTTCCCACCCCTGTACTCCATGGTCTGAGCATTGAAGGCAAACACCTTCTTTACCTGGGCTGTAATTTTCAGGGAACAATCTGCCTGAGAGCCCAGTGAGAGGAGGCTCTGGGGGGACAGTAGTGAGCGGAACGTAGTTATTACTGAACAATAACAAAAGTCAGCCATTCAGCCCCTCTATCAGCTTCTGCCCTTCGGTCACTTCACCCGATTGTAAAAGGGTCATCGCACTCGCACAGATGTCTTTAGTGAAACAGAAAATGTGCAGTGTGGGAGACAGCCAGGAAGGAGTCAGGGTGAGGATATGGGAATACAGGGGTCAGGGTGAGGATATGGGACTACAGGGGTCAGGGTGAGGAAATGGGGATACAGGGGTCAGGATGAGGAAATGGGGATACAGGGGTCAGGGTGAGGATATGGGGATACAGGGGTCAGGGTGAGGATATGGGGATACGGGGTCAGGGTGAGGATATGGGGATACGGGGTCAGGGTGAGGAAATGGGGATACAGGGGTCAGGGTGAGGAAATGGGGATACAGGGGTCAGGGTGAGGATATGGCGATACGGGGTCAGGGTGAGGATATGGGGATACGGGGTCAGGGTGAGGATATGGGGATACGGGGTCAGGATGAGGATATGGGATACAGGCGTCAGAGTGAAGAAATGGGGGAAACAGAGATCAGGGTGAGGATATGGGAATACAGGGGTCAGGGTGAGGAAATGGGGATACAGGGGTCAGGGTGAGGATATGGAGATACAGGGCTCAGGATGAGGATATGGATATAAAGGGGTCAGGGTGAGGAAATGGAGATACAGGGCTCAGGATGAGGATATGGATATAAAGGGGTCAGGGTGAGGAAATGGGGATACAGGGATCATGGTGAGGATATGGAGATACGGGGGTCAGGGTGAGGATATGGGAATACAGGCTCAGGGTGAGGATATGGGGATACAGTGGTCAGGGTGAGGATATGGGGATACAGGGGCCATGGTGAGGATATGGGGATACAGGGGTCAGGGTGAGAATATGGGGGATACTGTGTCAGAGTGAGGATATGGGGAATATACAGTTCTGGCTGAGGATGTATAGGATACAGGGGCCAGAGTGAAGATATGGGAATACAAGGGTCAGGGTGAAGATATGGGGATACAGGGGTCAGGGTGAAGAAATGGGGATACAGGGGTCAGGGTGAGGATATGGGAATACAGGGGCCATGGTGAGGATATGGGGATACAGGGGTCAGGGTGAGGAAATGGGAATACAGGGGTCAGGGTGAGGAAATGGGGATACAGGGGTCAGGGTGAGGATATGGAGATACAGGGCTCAGGATGAGGATATGGATATAAAGGGGTCAGGGTGAGGATATGGGAATACAGGGGCCATGGTGAGGATATGGGGATACAGGGGTGAGGGTGAGGATATGGGAATACAGGGGCCATGGTGAGGATATGGGGATACAGGGGTCAGGGTGAGGAAATGGGAATACAGGGGTCAGGGTGAGGAAATGGGGATACAGGGGTCAGGGTGAGGATATGGAGATACAGGGCTCAGGATGAGGATATGGATATAAAGGGGTCAGGGTGAGGATATGGGAATACAGGGGCCATGGTGAGGATATGGGGATACAGGGGTGAGGGTGAGGATATGGGAATACAGGGGTCAGGATGAGGAGATGGGAATACAGGGGTCAGGGTGAGGATATGCTAATACAGGGGTCAGAATGAAGAAATGGGGGATACAGAGATCAGGGTGAGGATATGGGAATACAGGGGTCAGGTTGAGGATATGGGGATACAGTTGTCAGGGAGAGGATATGGAGATACAGGGGTCAGAGTGAAGAAATGGGGGATGCAGGGATCAGAGTGAAGATATGAGAATAGAGGGGGCAGGGTGAGGCTATGGGGAATACAGGGGTCAGGGTGGGAATATGGAGATACAGGGGTCAGAGTGAAGATATGGGTGATACAGTGGTCAGGGTGAGGATATGTGAATACAGGGGCCAGGGTGAGGATATGGGGATACCGGGGTCAGGGTGAGGATATGGGAATACAGGGGTCAGGGTGAGGATATGGGAATACAGGGGTCAGGGTGAGGATATACAAATACAGGGGTCGGTGAGGATATGGGAATACAGGGGTCAGGATGAGGAGATGGGAATACAGGGGTCAGGGTAAGGATATGGGGAATACAGGGGTCAGGGTGGGAATATGGAGATACAGGGGTCAGAGTGAAGATATGGGTGATACAGTGGTCAGGGTGAGGATATGTGAATACAGGGGCCAGGGTGAGGATATGGGGATACCGGGGTCAGGGTGAGGATATGGGAATACAGGGGTCAGGGTGAGGATATACAAATACAGGGGTCGGTGAGGATATGGGAATACAGGGGTCAGGATGAGGAGATGGGAATACAGGGGTCAGGGTAAGGATATGAGGGGTACAGGGGTCAGGGTGGGAATATGGAGATACAGGGGTCAGAGTGAAGTTATGGGTGATACAGTGGTCAGGGTGAGGATATGTGAATACAGGGGCCAGGGTGAGGATATGGGGATACCGGGGTCAGGGTGAGGATATGGGAATACAGGGGTCAGGGTGAGGATATGGGGATACAGGGGTCAGGGTGATGATATGGGGATTCAGGGGTCAGAGTGAAGAAATGGGGGATGCAGGGATCAGGGTGAGAATATGGAGATACAGGGGTCAGAGTGAAGTTATGGGTGATACAGTGGTCAGGGTAAGGATATGGGAATACAGGGGTCAGGGTGAGGATATGGAGGATACAGGGTAAGGGTGAGGATATAGGGGATACTGGGTCAGCGTGAAAACATAGGGGAAACGGTTCAGGTTGAGGATATGGGAGATACAGGGGTCAGAGTCAAGATATGGGGGATACGGGGTAAGGGTGAGGATATGGGGATAATGGGTCCGAGTGAAGATATGGTGGAAATGGGAGTCGGCGTGAGGATATCGGGGATACAAAGATCAGAGTGAGGATTTGGGGGATACAAGGTTAGACTGAGGATATGTGGGCTAGAAGGTCAGCGTGAAATTATGGGGTATACAGGGGTCAGAGTGGGGATATGGGGGATACAGGGGTCAGAGTGGGGATATGGGGGATACAGGGGTCAGAGTGGGGATATGGGGAATACAGGGGTCAGAGTGGGGATATGGGGAATACAGGGGTCAGAGTGGGGATATGGGGGATACAGGGGTCAGAGTGAGGATATCTGTTGGGTCAGAGTGAGGGTATGGAGATACAGGGACGCTGTGAGGATGTGGGGGATTCAGGGTCAGAGTGAAGATGTGAGTGATATAGGGATCAGAGTGATGATATAGGGGATACAGAGGTCAGTGGAAGGAAATGGAGATACAGGGTCAGGGTGAGGATACAGGGGATACCGGGTCAAGGTGAGAATATGGCATAAGGGTCAGAGTGAAGACATGTGGGATTCCAGGGTCAGGGTGAGGATATAGGGGATACAGGGGTCAAAGTGAGAACAAAGAGGAATACAGGGGTCAGGGTGAGAATGTGAGGATACAGAGTCAGGATGAGGATATGGGGGTGCAGGGTCAGGGTGAGGATCTGTGTGGGACATAGGGTCAGAGTGAAGATATGGGTGATATAGGGATCAGAGTGAGGGTGAGGATTTGGGATACAGGATCAGGGTGACGATATTTGATCACAGGAGTACGTTTGCGGATATGGGGTTGCAGGGGTCAGGGTGAGGTTATGGGGATTCATGGGTCAGGGTGAAGATATGAGGGATACAGTGACAGGGTGAGGATATGGGGATACAGGGTCAGAGTGAAGATATGGGGGATTCAGGGGTCAGGGTGAGGATAGGGGATACAGGGGTCAGAGAGAGTGAGGATATGGCAGATACAGCAGTCAGGGTGGAGATATGGGGAATACGGGGTCAGGGTGAGAATAAAGGGGGATACAGGGGTCAGGTGAGGATATGGATGATACAACATCAGGATGAGGATATGGGGGTGCAGGGTCAGGTTGAGAATCTGAGAGGAATATAGAGTCAAAGTGAAGATATGGATGATACAGGATCAGGGTGAGGATATGGGTGTGTAGGGTCAGAGTTGGTATATGGGGATACAGAGTCAGAGTGATGATATGGGAGATACAGAGTCAGAGTGAGTATGTCATTGTTACAAGGTCAGAGAGTGGGATACAGATGTTAGGGTGAGGATATGGGGCAACACGACCATGGTATGGATATGGGGGATACAGGGATCAGAGCACAAATGTGGGTGATACAGCAGTCACGGTAAGGATATGGGGGATACAGGGTGAGAGAGAAAATATGAGGATTCAAGGGTCAGGCTGATAACATGGGGGGCTACAGGGAATCAGGGTGAGGATATGTGGATACAAGGTTCGAGTGAAGATATGGGGATACTGCGGTCATAGTAAGGGTATGGGGATAAAGGGGTCAATGAGGATATGGGGATATGGGTGTCAGGGTGAGGACCTGGGGATACACAGTCATGGTGAGGAAATGGGGGATACTGTTTCAGGGTGAGGATATGGGGGATACAGGGGTCAGAGTGTGGATATGGGAGGATACAGGGGTCAGGGTGAGGATATGGGGGATATCGTTTCAGGGTGAGGATATGGGGGATACAGGGGTCAGGGTGTGGATATGGGGGGATACAGGGGTCAGGGTGAGGATATGGGGGATATCGTTTCAGGGTGAGGATATGGGGGATACAGGGGTCAGGGTGTGGATATGGGGGGATACAGGGGTCAGGGTGAGGATATGGGGGATATCGTTTCAGGGTGAGGATATGGGGGATACAGGGGTCAGGGTGTGGATATGGGGGATACCATTTGAGGGTGAGGATATGGGGGATACAGGGGTCAGGGTGTGGATATGGGGGATACAGTTTCAGGGTGAGGATATGGGGGGATACCGTTTCAGGGTGTGGATATGGGGGATACAGGGGTCAGGGTGAGGATATGGGGGGATACAGGGGTCAGGGTGAGGATATGGGGGATACAGGGGTCAGGGTGAGGATATGGGGGATACCGTTTCAGGGTGTGGATATGGGGGGATACCGTTTCAGGGTGTGGATATGGGGGATACAGGGGTCAGGGTGTGGATATGGGGGATACAGGGGTCGGGGTGAGGATATGGGGGGATACAGGGGTCAGGTTGAGGATATGAGGATACAGGGGTCAGGTTGAGGATATGAGGATACAGGGGTCAGGGTGAGGATATGGGGGGATACAGGGGTCAGGGTGAGGATATGGGGGGATACAGGGGTCAGGGTGAGGATATGGGGGATACAGGGGTCAGGGTGAGGATATGGGGGATACCGTTTCAGGGTGTGGATATGGGGGGATACCGTTTCAGGGTGTGGATATGGGGGATACAGGGGTCAGGGTGTGGATATGGGGGATACAGGGGTCGGGGTGAGGATATGGGGGGATACAGGGGTCAGGTTGAGGATATGAGGATACAGGGGTCAGGTTGAGGATATGAGGATACAGGGGTCAGGGTGAGGATATGGGGGGATACAGGGGTCAGGGTGTGGATATGGGGGGATGGATTTGCGTCCTCTGTGATGAACTGTTCGGCCTGCCCTCACTCTGTGTTGGATTTCTCTCTCTCTCTCTCTCTCGCACAGGGCCTCCGTATTACTCGAAGCCTCCGGGCATGATGGGAGCCTACGCCAGGAGCAGCCACCTCTCGGAGTACCCGTGGCCCCTGCCATCGTACCCGTCACCCGCCTTCGGCCTGCCGGGCTCCAAGATGTCCGCCCTGTACCCCCCTCACTACTACCCCGGCTCCCTGACCGGGGGCCTGGCCCACCTGCCCGCCCAGATCTCCCTGCTGCCCCCCGCTGAGACTGGCGACCGGGCGCCAGCCCAGCACGGTCCGGCCTACTCCCGCCTGGGCCTCGGGCTGAAGGGGCAGCACCCCTCTTACCCGCCCGCCGCCGCCCAGGCCCTGCGGCCTGGCCCTTCGGCCTCTCCCCCAGGCCCAGGGCTGCCTCCAGGCAAGGAAGGGGCCTGCGAGAGAAGGGGGGGGGGGCCGCGACCGGCGGCGACGCCGGCGCCTCCTGGGTCAAAGCGGAGACCGACTCCGACCTGGAGGTGACCGACCTCAGCGACTCGAGCTCGGAGGAGGGCGAGGCCTGCGCGCAGCTGTCCCGGGCCTCCCGGCCTGAGCCCTGGCTCAGAGCCGGCCAGGAGGCCGAGCTGTCCTCGGCCGAGCGGCTGAAGACTCTCGCCGGAGCCCCGGAGCAGGGAGTCGGCAAAGACAAAGCGTTCGCTCTGGGATACAGGAGCTGAAGTGGAGTCCATCCCCTCCGCCAAAGCCCAGGAGAGAAAGGCCGTGTATTATAGGGGCCTGAAGGAGCTGGCGAGACGTCAGGCCGCGCTCAGTGTTTATGTAGCGTTTATAGTATTTAAACTAAATATCAACGTGTTGTTCAATCTTTGTGGGTCATGCTCATCAGGGAGAATCACATGCTTCCAAGGTGGGGGGAGGGCGGGTTTGGTTTCACTCAAAGTGGACTCTGACAATTCCTTGGGATATATTTATTTTCCCCCCCTTTCTGGCTGCCCAACTCCATCGGCCTTTCTCCTGCCCTCCTCCCACCCCTCAGGAGAAAGCCAGGACCGCAGCGGATCAGAGCCGCGAGAAGGTGGCGCTGGGAAAGCTCAGGCCAGCCTCCGAGGGGCCGGGGGGAGGCGGGGGGGAGTCGAGGTTCTGACTCTCCTCTCCCCACCCACCCCACCCCCCCACCTCGGCTCGATGCTTCCCCGCCAGCCTCTCTGAAGGCGTGAGCAGGATATTCCGTTGGGGGGAGGGAGGGGGGGGGGGTGCGGAGGGAGGTGGGAAGGGCTCAGTTCAGCTTGGACGGCCGGGGTTCAAGGTCCGGCCCCTGGCAGAGGGGGTTCGGACAGATCTCACTCTCGGCCCTTCACCGGTGACCCCCTCGGGATCAACCCCCACCGGGATAATGGGGACTCCAGCAATCACCAGCCCAGGGTCATGTTAGAGGAGGAGGAGGGGGGGTGGGGGGGTTGGATTTTGATCCTGGGACTGTCCTTTGTCAGGGAACATTGGAGCAGGGGTTCAGAGAGGGCAGAATGTGGACCATTAGTTGCCTCCAGCTCTAAGTTTGTGTAAACTCTTCCCCATCCTCCATGTCGTATGTCTCTCTCTCTCTCTCTCTGTGGGCCTCACTGCTCTCGCTCTCTTCCTCTCTCCTCACCCCTGTATGCTTTCACCTCAGGCCTTTTATCTTTCTCTTGTCTTTGTTTTTTATTATTTCCCTCTCGTTGCTTTTCTGCGTCTCCCTCTCTCTGTCCATCTCTCTGACCAGTCTCCCTAACTCTCTCTTCCTGCCTCTCTGTCTCTTTATACCTGTCCTGTCACTTGAGGAGTCTGCCTTTTCATTTATTTTTCTCTTTCTCTCTCTGTACCTATGTATACACGCACACATTCTCTCTATATATATATAAATGTGTGCGTATGTCTACCTTTCTCTTATTGGTCGCCAATTCTCTCTCTCTGCCTCAATAATAATCCATCTGTATATTCCTGTATTTCTCAGCATCTCTCTGTCTCTAAACCTGCCTCTATCTGTCTGTCTTTTGCTCAATCTCCCCTCTGTGTGTGTGTGTGTGTGTCTCTCTCTCTCTCTCTATCATAACCTCTATCTCTCCATATTTGCATTCTCTCTCTCTCTCTCTGAGGAAAGCTGGATTCGAACCCAGGTCCCTGGTGCTGTGAGACAGCCGTGCTAACGACTGAGCCACAGCGCAGCCTCTCAGCGCCAGGGAGCCCGGTTCGGATTCCAGCCTCAGAGCGGCCGCCTCTGTGGAGTGTGCCGCACTCTTCCCCACCCCCCACACAGTCTGCGTGGGTTTCCTCCCACAGTCCAAAGATGTGAAGGTGAGGGTGGACCAGCCATGAAGAATTGCCCCATAGTGTCCAGGGATTGTGTTGGCGAGAGGTGTTAGCCATGGGAAACGCAGGGCGACAGAGGAAGGGGCAGTGGGTCAGTACGGACTTGTTGGGCTGAGTGGCCGGTGAAAGGGGGGAAAGTCGCTGGGGGAGTGAGAATCCAGCAGTGAGGATGTGAACACTGATGTTTCATTGCCTCGAACCTGGTTTTCGAATTCCAGTTCCCAAGTTAGCGCCTTCAAGTTGTCCCAACCCTCCAAACTTAAAACCCCCACACCACGTTGCGACAGACTCCCCCCTAGCAACCCTCTCCCCCCACCAAACAAAAGGAAGCACCCAGTGAAGCAGGGAGGACTCTGTTCAAGCGAGGGAGAACGGGGAGGGAACGCAGGGGAAGGTTGATTGGCGGCTGATGGAGGTACTCAGTGTTGGGGTGGGAAGAGAAAAGCCTGGAAACGCGTGGCTGGATATGTACAATATTTGAGACCTTGACTGCTTTCCAAACAAACTAACTTTGAAAAGGAAAAGTTGAGGGGAGGGTTGGTTGGGAAGTGCAGAAAGGAAATGAAAGCACTTGAGAAACATACGTGACTGTGTTTATTATTTTGGAGCCTGAATATTTCCTGCTGGGTTGGCTCATCTTAAGCTCTCTGTATATAGTGCTCCTGTCTGCGTGGAACTGGTGCTGTTGATTGTAATGTAGCCATTGCTATCTTCATCTGTGTTTTGTCACGTGCGGAGAGGTGTGTGTGTGTGTGTATATATATATATATATAAACATATATATGTATTAATTATTGTTTTTAATCTTATCAAAGAAGGTTTGATTCCAAGGTTTCACAAAATTGGATTATCAAAAGCAATAAAGACAAACTCAATGGTTTAAACTCACTTCCGGACTCACTGTTCAAAACTTATTTGTGGAGATTTCAGCTGCTTCCTCCTAATGATTTCATTAACCTTAAATCGTCTTACAATGGAGTTCAAAATATGTGAACACCTCAGCTCCCTTTAAACCTTTCCACTCTCACCGATGCTCATGGGTTTAGGGTTCCCCACCCTGGCGAAAGGATCTTGTCGATTCACCTTACCCTCGCCCCTCGGGTTTTATGAACCCTTAAAGCCTCCGACACCTCAGGGTGGCACAGTGGCTCAGTGGGTTAGCACAGCTACATCACAGCGCCAGGGACCCGGGTTCGATTCCAGCCTCAGCGTGAATGTCTGTGTGGAGATTGCACGTTCTCCCCGTGTCTGCGTGGGATTCCTCCGGGTGCTCCGGTTTCCTCCCACAGTCACAAAGATGTGCAGGTTAGGGTGGATTGGCCATGCTAAATTGTCCCATAGTGCCCAGGGATGTGTAGATTAGGGTGGATTGGCCATTCTAAATTGTCCCGTAGTGCTCAGGGATGTGCAGGTTAGGGTGGATTGGCCATGCTAAATTGTCCCATAGTGCCCAGGGATGTGTAGGTTAGGGTGGATTGGCCATGCTAAATTGTCCCATAGTGCCCAGGGATGTGCAGGTTAGGGTGGATTGGCCATGCTAAATTGTCCCATAGTGCCCAGGGATGTGCAGGTTAGGGTGGATTGGCCATGCTAAATTGTCCCATAGTGCCCAGGGATGTGCAGGTTAGGGTGGATTGGCCATGCTAAATTGTCCCATAGTGCCCAGGGATGTGCAGGTTAGGGTGGATTGGCCATGCTAAATTGTCCCATAGTGCCCAGGGATGTGCAGGTTAGGATGGGTTCACCACGGGGAATGAAGGGTTTCAGGGATGGGGTCGGTCTGGGTAGGATGCTCTTCTGAGGATCCGTGTGGCCTTGCTGGACTGAATGTCCTGCTTCCACACTGTCAGGATTCGATGAGAATGGTCCTGGCCTCTCCTTGTAACCTCAAACCTTCCAGTCTCCGTGACATCCTTTCGCACCCTTTCCAGTTTAATGATATCCTTCCTCTAGCAGGGAGACCAGACTTGCGTGCAGGATTCCAAAAGGTAGCCTCCCCAGTGTCCAGTACAGCTCCAAATGGATGTCCCCACTCCTGCAGTCAGTGCTCTGATCTACCAAGGCAAGCCCAGCAAACCCCTCCTTCACCAGCCCGTCTGCCCTGCTTTCAAGGAGCAGTGCACCTGCCCCACTGTGTGTTTTAACTCTTACAGCTCGCAAAGAAACTGCGAGTCAACTCTTATCACGAACAAACGATCATATTTTTAACGTCATTAATATTATAATAACAAATACACTGCAAACTAACGATGTGCCCCATAAATCTAATCAACTATCTTTAACTGAACTCTGAGTCATCGTATCCCACCACACTAATCTTGGAGTTATTCCTCGTGACGATGGGTAGGTGGTCACCTTCTCTCGGTTGATCCTCGCGGTGATGGGTAGGTGGTCACCTTTTCTCGGCGATGGGTAGGTGGTCACCTTTTCTCGGTTGATCCTCGCGGTGATGGGTAGGTGGTCACCTTCTCTCGGTTGATCCACGCGGCGATGGGTAGGTGGTCACCTTCTCTCGGTGATGGGTAGGTGGTCACCTTCTCTCGGTTGATCCACATGGCAATGGCTAGGTGGTCACCTTCTCTCGGCGATGGGTAGGTGGTCACCTTCTCTCGGTGGTCTCTGGGCTGGCTTCACTTCGATGATGATTGATCTCGAGTTACTGTTCCTGTGGGTGGTGAGATGGCCATTTTTGTGCTCAAATGTCTTCGTCTCCTGTTGGGAGGGTCTTCGATATCCACCAATAGATCACCCCCGCTCGATCAGACCCAACCAAGGGATTGACATGTCTATGTTCTATGTTCTAACACATCCAGGAATGATTCCAAAGGACCACTTTGCTATTGACAAGTACAGCACAGAACTGGCCCTTTGGCCCACGATGTTGGGCAGAGGATTAATCCTAATATAAAATATAATAACCTACGCACCCTTCAACTCACTGCTATCCATGTGCATGTCCATCAGTCGCTTAAATGTCCCCAGTGACTCTGCTTCCACCACCACCACTGGCAATGCATTCACAACTCTCTGTGTAAAGAGCTGAAAATGTGTTGCTGGAAAAGCGCAGCAGGTCAGGCAGCATCCAAGGAGCAGGAGAGTCAACGTTTCGGGTTATGAGCCCTTCTTCAGGAATCCTGACCTGCTGCGCTTTTCCAGCAACATATTTTCAGCTCTGCTCTCCAGCATCTGCGGTCCTCACTTTCTCTGTGTGAAGAACCTACCTCTGACATCTCCTTTATACCTTCCTCCTGATATCTTCAAACTATGACCCCCTCGTACCTGCCCTGGGGAAACGTCTCTGGCTATTGACTCTACCCACGCCTCTCATTCCCTTGTACACCTCGATCCGGTCTCCTCTCTTCCTCCTTCTCTCCAGAGAGAAAAGTCCGAGCTTATTCATCCTTTCCTCATAAGGCAGGCCCTCCAGTCCAGGCAGCATCCTGGTAAACCTTCTTTGCACCCTCTCAAAGCCTCTGTATCTTTCCTATAGTCGGGCGATCAGAACTGGACACAATATTCCAAGCGTGGTCTCACCAGGGACTTGTAGAGCTGCAGCAGAACCTCGCAGCTCTTAAACTCGATCCCCCTGTTAATGAAAGCCAAAACACCGTATGCTTTCTTAACAACTCTGTGTTGGAGGGACAGAGGTCAGTTCATCCACTCCGAATAAAGGTGTGAGCCCCCCCCTGCCTGGTAAACAACGCGATGTTTCCGATCGTCCTAGGGATGACCTGAAGGTCAATTCCATTCAACTGAAATCTATGTATATATTGTCCTGTCTGCAGCTGGTGGGTCAGCCCTAATCCTGTCCGTCTGTAGCTGCAGCCTGTCTGACTCTCCAACTTGCTCATTCCAGACCCTTGGGGCACAGTCACTTTGGATAAGATTGGCCTCAATTTCCCAGCATGCCTCCTTTCTTGTCCGTTTAGCCCATCGTTTTGGGAGGCCATCCTGACCCAGCACTTCTACGTTAGAGATCACTCCTCAGGGCCCGACCACGCACTGTGCAAGTCCAGCCCTGGTCTCCTTTCCCAAGATGGGACACATCACATTTATCTGTAATAAATTCCATCTGCCATTCCTTCGGCCACTGTCCCAGTGGATCAAGATCCCATTAGCCCTCTTGACTAAGAGGGCATCTGGGCACTACATCACCAATTTTGGTGCCATCTACAGGGTGGTGCATATATATGGAACGAACTGCAGGAGCAAAGGGTAGAGGCGGGTACAGTCAGTGCGTGGACCCTGTCCCCCAGTGAGGGTCAGTGTATATGAACTACGTACTCCTGTGAGGGTCAGCGTACACAGACTGTGCGCCTCAGTGACAGTCAGTGTTTACGGACTGCGCGCTCCACGGAGAGTTAGTGAGGGTCAGTGTATACGGACTGTGTGCTCCAGTGTGGGTCAGTGTATACGGACTGTGTGCTCCAGTGTGGGTCAGTGTATACGGACTGTGTGCTCCAGTGAGGGTCAGTGTATACGGACTGTGTGCTCCAGTGAGGGTCAGTGTATACGGACTGTGTGCTCCTGTGTGGGTCAGTGTATACGGACTGTGTGCTCCAGTGTGGGTCAGTGTATACGGACTGTGTGCTCCAGTGAGGGTCAGTGTATACGGACTGTGTGCTCCAGTGTGGGTCAGTGTA